>NC_132797.1:69896999-70059499 GCF_048594095.1 Paramormyrops kingsleyae
AGGCCCATGATTTAGTGAGGGGCCGAAACAAAATCTCAGATTGTTGGTTTTGGAAAATTCATTGAGGCTCTTTGGCAGGCGGAACTTTGACCTGTTGCCGCTCGCTGAAGCCCTGGGCCTTTTGGTGGCGGAGGGCGGCTGAATGGCGGAACAAGTGCGGCCTGTTCTGTTTGTTTACCCTTTTGCCGAGCGGCCCAGGCCCTGGCCATGGGCGACCGATCCCACAGCCACACCACCCCTCAAATTCAGGGGAGTGCAGGAGACAGAGGCGTCCACGCTGCTTGCGTTATCGACCCATACACCCCCCAACACTACCACGGTCCCCTTCCCAGCAGCCCCGGCAATGCCCCACTCCACTGCACCAGCTCCAGTGGCTGCATGAGAATGAAGAAGCCAGGATAGCCAGCTGATTGGTTTCTAAATACAGGGGGTGTCATGGAGGGGGGGAGGGGGTACGAACGACTAAACCTCCAAATGTATTCTCCTCTCTTCTGTCATTCATTGATACAACACAAGCTAAGAGGCTATTATTTTCATCAGATGAAAATGTATGTATTTTTTATGCAAGCAGAATTTTTTTTTTGGAAAAAACAACACACAGCTTAAAGTAGCGATTCATGCCGCCACGGTCACTTGTTTAGGACAGCTGTAGCCAACGTGATGACGTTTTGCGCCTGCTTCAGTAAGGGCATGTCGATCATACTGCCTCGGAAAGTAAAGGCACCCTGGGGGAAGAAAGAAAAAAAAAAAAAGTGAGAGATTTTGCGTGAATTAGCAAATTTGCAGCAATACAAATATGTCAGGAAACAAAGGTCCTTTCGTTGAGGTTAAACAGAAAACAGAAATGCCAAAATAACATTCTGATTCGTGAGTGAAAAATGGGAAGTTGATGATTTTAATGAGAAACTTTTTGTCAGCTGATGAATAAAATACTTCACTGAGCCAAATAATTTTGATCAATGAGCCAAGCCCGTAATGCTTTTGAAGCCCCCAGCGGAGCTTCCGTACCATCTGCGGTAAAAATCAGGGAAATTAGCTTGAGAATTAAAACGAAATGCTTACGAGTCCTGATCCAGAACATCCCAGTGTCTATTTTTCATGGCATATGAATAACTTACATGAAGTGTGAATGATACAAGCGTTAGAATTCAAATGAAACACAATGGGGGGAAAAAAAAACAAAACAAAGAAGGATGGCTTCACTTCAACCTTTCCGTTAATGAAACGAGCGAGTGGCGGCTACTGTCTCTCCTTCAGGCTATTGTTAGTGTAAAAATTACTGGCAGCAAGGTATAAACAGATTGTGTATTACCACCGTACTATCTACATAGCAATAGCCCACAGAGCAGAAAACACAAGATGCAATGATGCACTAAATTAGGAACAATAATATTGGACACTTAATTTTCTTTTCCCATCTTACAAAAAAAAAAAACCTCAAAGCTTTGGGCTGCTGTTTATTTGCAAGAGAATATTACATTTTTGGTTATGCATGAAAACGTGGCATTAAAATGACGGCGATGATCTCCGTGGATGAACAGCGAAGTGTGATGAGAAGGATCTGAGGTACCTTTCCTAATTTCTGGTGCTCTTCAAAAGCAGCTATTAGGTCTTCAGCCCACTTGACTCGTTCAGCACTTGGAGAAAATTCTTCTTGAACAATCTGGACCTGGTTGGGATGGATGACTTGCTTACCTTAAGAAAAGAACAACAAAGATGAAAGATGTCAGATGTGTTACTTCAATATCACCAAAATCATAATCTCTCCAATAAACATAATATGGTGATTAATCCACAGTATGGACCACATCTAATAAGTCTAACGTAATGTCTGCTTTTGCAGTAGTTTGATTGTTAGTTATGCTACACACACCTGTATATTTCCTTGTACAGACTGTACCTAAATGGTAAGTGTTCAGGCCAAAATTCCACTTTGAATGCTGCTGCCCGCCCCTCTATTGCACGCAGGGTCATGTGTTATTCAGACATTTGTCAGACTGTCTTTTTGGAGTGTTAAATATGACAGTGTATCATGTACTGCCTGCCCCAGGGGCTGGTCACCTCTCCCCCAGTGCGTTTCAGAGGTGCTCGCTCTCTGAGAGTCTGGATGAATCAGCTGTGATGACGGACACCATGAATCATGGATTTCATCCCAGATTTTATCCCGGGCCTCAATAAACTATGAAACTGCACTATACGCTCAGTTACACTTCAATCTGCAGTACTGTCTGCGTTGCCTCCAAAGTCTGCTTTTCATTATACTCGTCGTGTGTGACACCCCCCCACCCCCCCCCCCCAAGGTCTGCCCCATGCCTGTAACTCAGACACCAATGTCACGGTAAAACGCGGCAAATATTAAACAGCTGAACTGCATGTATTAATGAAGAGCCTAAAGTGAGGATTTACAAACTGTCATAATGTATGCCTGTGAAATCCTGGCCTGTTCAGGACACGTGCTGCACCCAAGTCTACTCTATGTTCCACTGGGAAATGTAAGGTGGTTCCAAAAGCTCCCCTCTTACGGGAGAGGAAACATGAGTTTTAAATTTGTCTCTCGCAACCAGGTAGAATCCAGGGGGAAAACAATTATGTATGTTTTACTATGCAGCTGATCACAAAACAAGTTACAGTGTTTTTCATTAAAAAAAAAAAAAAGCAAGGCAGCCCAAAATGACAGATACATTAAATGCAGATTAAACTAAGAAATAAAAATGAGCAAAAAAGAATGATCCATAACAATAGCAATCGAAAACTATTTTTGACATGTCTAAATTAAGCAAAAAGTTATTATGCTAATACATATTAAGTTTTATTTATCTTTTTTATGGCAATATACATTTTTACCTAAAGTACTATGTGCTGTAAATAGTCACATTATTCGCTAAAAATGGATAATATTTTGATAAAACATTTTATGTTAGGTGGCCTTATCTTCCACACAGAATTCCATGTTTTAATTAATGAGTAAGGTTGTTTTAAACATTAGGTGTTTTCCATAGCAAACAGCTAAAAGATTTCATCAACAACATAAATCACAGATGCTCTCTGCTTGTATGAATGAATTCATGCTATCGCTGTTCAGTTTTAAGTTTATTTTCTCTGGAAACGCATAGTTATTATTCATTCAATTTGTACAAAGTTGCTAATTGCGTCTTTCCTTAATGTTTCAAATATGGTGTACAGTCCTGCTATGTTACTGTACTGTGTAGCATGTCATTAACGATGCAACAATGCATTTACATTTACCATTTGATTTTCTGATCATATCTTATGCCGATAACTGCTGACCATAGCTTAATGCTGCTTTTTATTATCGAATATACTTCACTGACTTGTCCCAAAAAATTCTGTCACATCTAGGTCGATTGTCGATGTAACTCTTGTGCTTGCTTCTGGGAAAAGAAGCTTAAAGTAATATCAGAATTAATCAGATTATCAGAATTATGTTTAACAGAATCTGAAGGTTACAAACTGTTCAGAAAGTACACGCTGGAGCGCGCAGGCTTATGGTATCTCTGAAGAACAAATCCGTGTAGCTATAAGATCAGAACAAGACACGTGAGACAAGTATGGGCTCCATCTACAACAAGTTAATCTCTACAATTCCCTCTGCCGATTTTATTTCTTTATTTTCATCGTCTCCTGGTTTGATTATTATCGATTAAATATATTAACGAAACGTGAAGCTAAAAAGTTGTAATGAAACATACTTTAAAAGGTATGGAAACATAACACTTAAAAAAATTGATGCTAAAATTATATCACAAAACTGAATTTGGAAAAATGATTAATTAGATTAGAATTAAAACGAGCAATATTTAATATATGATGCTGAGGAAGGAATCTAAACAGAATGAAATAAATGATTGTTTGAAGACAACAGCTTGAGGTGCAATGTGGCATAAGTAAAGTTTATTGCCTGATAGAGCGGCTGGCCACAAGGCTGGCCACAAGGCTGGAAAGAATAGATTCCCAAAAGCCCACTGTGAGATTTCCTATGTTCCCCCTCCGGATAAAGCCTATTGGGTCAACAGCCTAAAGAGGAGGCCCCCCAGCCCTGTCTGTCACAGCCATTCCACAACAGCCACAAAGGTGGGGGGGCTTGTTTCCTCCCAGCAAAATGTACCCTCTTCCCATTGCTACCACCTGTGCTGGAGCTGTCCAAGCTGGGCTCGGAGAGTGACGGAGCTGGCGGGCTTGGTTCTTCAGTCCTACCTACTGAGCCGTCATTGGCTTTCCAGACTGCATCATTCAGTCTGCTTCCATTCTCCCAGCCAATCACAGCCTGCCATCTGGTGCGGGGTGTCTCATTGGAGCGTCTTCTATTTAGTTAAGTGCGGACTGTCAAATTACATGTAGAGCTCTTGGAACCAAAATACACAACGGCGGCTCGTCCGTAATTATTACGGATGTTGATTTTCTGGTTTAAGTTTTCATAGTTAAGCATAACATTAACAGGACACAAAATTAACGGAGGTAATGACTGCTTCGAAATTCTTGCTGCAAAAATAATTGCAGAATTCCGCTACATGGAATAAAGGGCTACATGGAGAAAATACATAATCTTTCAGATTGGACAGATTTTTGCAATTCAAACTCGATACTTTGTAACCATGTAGTAGCGAAGGGGAATAAGACAACAAAAGCAATATTGATGCCAATAATGGCTGAACGTCCCCATTAAAAAAAAACGCACATTTGTCTTTTAAACCAGAGGGTATTACTGCTCTAGCAGATTCTGGACAATGAAAATCACTAAGATTATACAACATGGTGGTGGCATTAATCTCTTAATCCAAAGCCTTTTGCATATTTTGTGCGCTACTTAATTAGAATTATAAATGACTACCGTGTCAGGTTAGATGCTATTTATGAGGTTAAAACTTTAACATTTAAAGTACAACAACAACAAAAAAAGAAGAAGATTAAATATCACAGACTTCAGTTTTCACTGCAATTGTGTGTTGAGTGCTGATGCACTTTTACTCAAACCAAGAGATAGGTTTGGTATTAAGAATAATGTTTTCGGCACCCCATTTGTGAAAGCATTTTTTAACCTGTCTTGCTGGTGTATGATCTGCTGATGCGTCCCCACATATTAAATGAAGTAGCAGTGCAGTGACTCTATTGTCATCGCTGTGGGGTAAGACTTGTTCCTGGGAAAAAAAAAAAAGTTACCTTTAACTGCTGAAGGACAGAGCAAACATGTGACCAGTTTCTACTGCACCACTAGACTGACAGTGCTGTGATTTCTCCCCTGTTCCCAGACACAGACGCGTCTTATACTGCAACCCGACAACAGAACATTGCTTGTGGCCGGAACTTAAGTGTCACAGACGAGCATCTATAGCAAAATAAATAAATAAATAGATAAAAAAGACAAAGCCTGCCGGCGAATCAGCTTCCGCCAAATTCAGAGCTGACACTGCAATGGTTAAGAATCATTTCCACCATTTATAGTATGGCGTGGAAAAAAAATGTAATTAAAACGAGCTCCGCCTGACACGAATGGCCTACTGCTGAACACAATCACACACGCTGAGCTCGATAAGCAAGTATCGACTTAGCTGATATAAAATATCTCGGTTTGCTCCCTGAAATCCAGCTTCATTTCCAAATTCAGTGGACATTAGAAAAATGCTTTATAGCATAATCCAATGAATAAACTAAAGGTTTTGAAAAGGGCACAAAATATATACAATTAATACAAATGGTTTCAGAAGGGCACAACAGATAAAGTAAAAACAAATCTCTTCCACAGATATTAAGTTCCTAGTAGAATGCTGAACATAATAAAAGGTATATTACGACGCTTGGAATTAACAACAACAACTCATCTCACTTGTATTATCTGGAATACTTATAACGAACCATGATTATTTAAAAAACAAGTAGGTTAAATTCAGAGAGTAATGTCAGAGCCTATGAGAAATGAACAGGGGTAATGTTATGTATTCTGTAAACAGCAATTAGGTATTAATTAACAGATCTCCACAGAACAGGATTTCTGGTTTCTCGTCACCCGTTCCCCACTCGCTGGGGCTCCACTCGCGTTGCCTGGCTACAACCGTATACCAGCTATTGCAGGGACGATGCCTCCGTGTCTGTACAGCAGGCCTCGTCTCATTAAACCCATGTTTTAAATTAATTTCCTCTACACATGAGCTGTGTCAAAAACGGCCAATAATAATGTATTTCACTGGGCCTTCAAAAACTGGCAAATTAAAGATCAAATGAAAATATGGTGCATGCAAATTATAAATACGACGGTTATTAAGTCACGAACTGGGCGTATATCATTATTTATGCCGTGGGAATTTAAGCTGTTTCTTTAAATTGGAATTAACTGTTATGTCACAGCCAAGGAGAAGAGCGTGGCAGAAGCTAAACTGTAAAAAGGTGGGTTACTGGTTAACGCAAAAAAAAATAAATAAATTCGGCAGCGTTTTAATAAGCAATCAGTGTAGTGAAACCACAGGAAGCAGCATGAAGCTGTCACGGTGAGTTTGAGCATGCGTGATGGATAGCAGGGAGTGGACGAGGTGTAATAGGAAGATCGCAGCGCTGGGCAGGACAGGGCAGAGAGACATACCGGTGAAGCCCATAAGCGCGCCCTCTCTCGCCTGCGCGCGGAGGCCCTCCTCGTCCTGGTAGTCAATGTAAACAAGGTCAATAGCCTGCAAGCCGAACGCTTTCGTCGTCACTACGACTTTCTGCCGTGCGTACAGGAGTTCTAGAGCATTCTTCGACCTCGTAGCACCTAGAATACATAAGAACGTACACCAACAAAAACGATCAAAAAGCAAAATCAGCATCCGATGCGCGACGGCACCCACGCTACAAATTCTATGGCGTGATTCTTGGTGATGCAACACTCATAAATAAAAATAACAGATTTACAAGTAAGAGTTAAATATTTTTTGGGTGTAGCTATATTGACGGTAACCAGGTAAGTAAAGGTAATGAAAAATAATTATTTTTTTAAGCATAAACAAAGTTCGAGAAGCAATATTTACATTTTGAATTGAACGAAGATTATACATATATTGCAATCTTATTATACGTATTAGAAAAAAGATATAGCTATATCTAAAATATTGTATAAATATATACCAATATTATATTATTTGCATTTTATGGGCTTACATGTGCATATATACATTTATTTTTAAATAAATCATAAATATACCAAAACCCATAACAATATTTCAGGAACAGAGGGATAAAGAACCTATGCTGGCACAGAAGTCATCGGAACCGAAGACCACGCCGTCGTGGTGCAGGCCGACCTCGGGGCCGAGGCGGAGGAATTCCTCGCAAACAGCCTGTGAGAAGGAGTGGAGGAAAAACAAAGGAGTGGATGGGTGTGCAGCCAGAGGAAGCTTGTATGCTGGCATCCTGACAACTCTCCCGAATCAAGCGTCTCGTGTTACCGGCACTATTCCCACACTTGCAGCCCCCTCTCCGACGCGCCGCGGCTCAACTCCCGAAGAATACGGTTTTAGGATTAAATCGGACCAGCAGAAACGAGACTCCACTTTGTGGTAAAGAAAAAACGGCCAGCTGTCAACTAAAGCCAACTGATATCTCTGTCATATCCTTCGCTGCTGAATTTTTTCCCCTTCCCTCCAGTTGAAATCAAGTGAACCTGCTGAAGTATGTCCATTACACTGACTACTGCAAAACAAGCCTCTTGGGGGGGGGGGGGCTGGAATCTGATACGCAATTGTGTCAGCAATGGAGCAG
Source organism: Paramormyrops kingsleyae (assembly GCF_048594095.1). NCBI lineage: Eukaryota > Metazoa > Chordata > Actinopteri > Osteoglossiformes > Mormyridae > Paramormyrops > Paramormyrops kingsleyae. The sequence continues at coordinate 69,904,746 of NC_132797.1, forward strand.
TTGGAATTTGTCTGATGCTTTTGTTGGGTTCCAAATTAATTTCACTTCTCGCTGTGACACAGCGATATTTCGCTGTCATGGCTCTGGGATTCAGCCTGGCTAAAGCACAAGCAGAAGCAGCCAGAACAACCAAACAAAGCGAGGAAGAAAAAAATAAAAAAATCAAAAGAGAGAGGACTGCATGTTTCCTCACAAAGACCCCAAAGGTGCCCTTTCCCCTGCTTTTGTGAAGGTCACAGAGGGGAGGAAAAAAAGCCTTCTGAATGATCAAGTTTCTTTACATATGGTAGAGTAAGACGGTGATTCCCTTTCTAAGACTGCCAATTACTTCATGTAAAACTGATTCAGTAAGTTAAAGAAAGTTAGATAAAGGAGCATGCTGGCCTGGTATGCCTTATTCACGTTGTCTCGAAAACAGGAAATAAAAACAAAACAAACAAAAGATTCTTCAGAAGCTATCGCTACGTGAATATCTTTCATGGTAATAACATGTTTTTGCGGAAGATATTTCCCCTCGTTCAGAGGTGAGATGTCTACAGAATGCTTGGGGTTAATGGATGCTGTTAACTGACCTTAAAATTGAGCAGGCCGACTGCACTCTCCACAAATGTCACCAGGCGAATGGGCTCGGTCAGAGTTCTCCCTTTCATATGGTGTTGAAATCTGTCCACGAACTGAAACCAAACACACACACACACAGACACACAAACAGACACAGACACAGACACACACAAAAGCTGCTCATATCCCAATATCGTACAAAAACCCTCAAAGTAAAACGGTAAAGCAAGAGCACAAGATTTATGTCCACGTTGCATAATGCTGCAGCAAATTTCAGGTAGAAATAAAAAAAATAACTCAAAATCCAAATCACAGGTCAGGAAAGACGGTTCTTAAGCTGCAACTTGTAACATTCTTTTATAAACAAACAGATAGGATACAACATTTAAAAAGTTTTGGGCACATTTTCACAGAATGTTCTTAAATGGTTCAAAACATACGCATGTAGGGAAACTACAAGACAGGCATGCTAAGATGGTAACTCAATGCGTAAGATGGTAACTCTTAATGTGTAAGATGGTAACTCTAGATAAACATTTACTTCACTGCATCTCCAATTTTTTCCATCATTATCTTTTTCCCAGAAGCCCTTCAAGAAAATAATACATGCTCAAGTTTGTACTAAAAGACGAATGCGTCTACAAAAGTGAATTCTCCCCGTTTGTCTTATTTTTATTTAACTAGTTCTTATCCAATCCCGAATCCCCTAAACAGAGTGACTTAGGTGACAACCTGAGTTTGATATGACTCTTAATGATTCACACTAATGTTTTAGGTTTCATTTAAAAAGGCATTAAAATGAAGCGGAGTTCTTTGAAGACCAAAGCATTCCAATTTTTTCCAACAGACCAGTTCACAGCGAGCTCTGGGCTGCCAGTAGGGTTATAGCCCAAATTCCAAAATCTATCATCTGGAAAGACACAAAAGCTCTCTCAGTTAGACTGTTCCTTTCAAAGCAAGTTTAAAAAAAAGGAAGAGGAGAAATCCCTAAAGTGGAAATCTGTTATTCCTTTTGCTGTCTCTCTTCCATCCGTTTCTACACGGATGGAAATGGGATGAAAATATCCTCAGGTAAGTGAATTTTTTTCCTTTTCACTTTGCAAAACAATGGCAAAAATACTGCGACCGCACATTTGTTTTTAACTCACATATTCCTTCATTGAATGATTTTTAAGGGGAATTTTAATCATCTCCCCATTCAATCTCAGTTGGATAAATCATATCTGAGAGATTTGCATAAATATAAACCATCAAAGACTTTCATCTTCAAAGGGGTTTTCAAGACCCAATGAGCTTTGTACTGTAATCAGAGGTCACGGCCCCCGCAGGAGTAACGCTGCCATGGCAACATTAAAACTAACTCTGAGGGCTTAGCATAATATTGTCCCTCACAGAAAGAAAATTGTGTTCCCAAACAGGGACACTTGTTTGGCGGCAGCTCAATTTCCTGATATTTTTGGAATTATTTTTAAGACCAAAAAAAAAAACAATAAAAGAACTCTGAATCGCTACTGCACAATGCGGCAGTCTCTGGCTGAAATAAAGTGTCGCAAGGTGAAATTATATACAAGCCCTTAGCAGCGCTACGATGGAGGGGCTATTAGGAAATCTTTGAGTGATAACAAATTACAGGTACATCCTTACAGGTCATGTTACACGGATAACTCTTCATGTAAATATTTATTTCCTCTGGTGTGACTGAAGAGCCAGTCAAGTGTTCAGGTTCTTTTTTTTGCGCAAAGACAGCCTTGATGTTGTTCAAGGAGCATTACTTTCAGGGTCTCCATTGTGGCATTATTAGATGGTGTTCTGGTTTCAAGAGCCACAGTCATTCTAGCTGTCAATTAGCCCGTGTGCTCAGGCCCCTTCCATACTTATCCAGCATTAAGTAAACCCCCCCCCCCCCGCCCCCCCCCCAATTTAAAGCCAGATCCACCATTTTTGGCGTTAAAGTGCAGACCCCGGGAAAGAACATTTTTCGCTAAACCCATCGAAACATGTGAGTGAGGGGAGAGCTGGGAAGGCGGAAAGCAGGCAAGTTTCAATTAATTTCCTTCATAAGGGGGCTGGGGGGTGGGTAAGGGAGGGGAGGGGGGTAAGATTAAATGTTTCCGGCCTGCTGAAGTGTTCATTTCACAGAAGGGATAAAGAAACCAAGGAGGGGACCAGGCCCAAGTGATTCTTTCAGTTTCAGTGCACACCAAACAGTGCACTGGCAAGAATGCACACTGCTCGGAATCTGTGGAAGAATTGTCCTCGGACAAAGAAGGGAGTTACGCTTGTTATAGTCCAATAAGCCTTGTCAGTCAAACAAGCACAGAGCAAGAGGACAATAGCCAAGCAAGAGATTCTCACACAAAAGGAAACAAGTAAGCCCATCTTTTAGCAACAAATCAGTCTTGAGCTTCCCCTCCTAATATAAATAAAAAAGGCGAGAAAATAAACAGGAGAAGGATTTACAGCGCAGCGTACAAGTGAGGGAATAATGAGCGACGTATTCAAACCGCGCCTCACCGAGGACGGGCCCACGACTGTCTGAGGGCCTGCGGTAAACACAGCGACCCATTAACCAGCAGCACTTTGTGTCACACGCCCAAAAGGCAATGGGAAAACAAAAACAAAGGCAAAACATAACTTTAGTGCCATTGCGATACAAAAGAATTAAGTGCTTTAAATATTAATTGCTGGAATGGGTATAAAATTTTAGTTGTGTTCAGAAAAAGCAGGTCTAAGTAACTTCACCAGGGTTTATTTTTGTACTGTTTATTGCTGTTGATGAGTGAAAGAATCAGATAAGAGATGGTGAAGCAGGCACAAGGGATCAGGGTTAACGTCCAATAAACCAGGTGTTACAGATAAAGTTACTAAATAGTGAAAGAAAATAAACCAGGTGTACTGTACTTATGTATGATTCACTGGCAAGATTCTAGCAAAATACTTTAGTCACCATGATGATTCTTTGACTAATATAATCTCTTGACGTGTGATGACTGAAACGACTGGACGGATTGGCGCATATCATCCAAACACGTAAGGAAGCCATTAGCATCTCTAATAGCTCTTATAAAGTAGTAGGGCCGAAAAATATAACAAATATCATGAAAACAGATCCATGCACTTTGAACAGTTCACTACATAAAAGAACCCCCCCCCCCCAAAAAAAGAGAAAAACTATACGAAAACAAAAATAAATGAAAAAGTATAAATGAGAAGCTTGTAGATGGGGGCTGTCAAGGACAGCAGCTGGTGTGTTGAGCCAGTAGTTTCGCATCTTCTGGTCGCCCCCCCCCCCCCACAAGCAGCTGCCTCTGTTAGGTCACTGTAGCATGACTTCCATGCTGTTCCCAGTCTTCTCTGCCCCGCCGACGGCTAGTGCTCCACCATGTGTGAAGCATGAAGAAAGCGTGTTATCCTCTCTCACACATGCACACGTGTTAACATGTCGATGGGAATCAGTGCGATACCAAAATGAAAGTATATTGACAACACGCAACGACAAGCAATAACATCGAAAACTTTCATAAAGACTAATTACCCAAATTGAGGTATAATAATATCATTATTTTGAACACATTACGCTACAATGCATTACGTTTACATTGCACTAATTAAGTTATGCATTGTTTACATTGCACTACATTCTACAATGCACAATGCCTATATGTTTATTGTTATAACTGTATTAGTATTTACTGTATGCACCTTAATTTGTACTTGCGATCTGTGTTTTTCTGTTTACCGGAAGGATATACAGAGTAAGAGTTTCATCACATAGTGGAAACTTTTTCTGTGCATATGAGAAATACTCCCAAATCATGAATCTACAGGGAATCTATAACCCAAATGTGTTTTTTCCTCATTTATTGTCTTATTGAGTTTTCTAACTTTTTCAAATTTTTTTCATTGACCTACTAAGTAAATAATGTGCTTTTCACTTCATTTGTATGTCACTCTGTACAAAAGCACCTGCCAAATAAATAAACGTAAATGTCCTGCACATTTAAGTGTAACTGCATACCAATGTATCTGTACTTAACAAGGCGAAAAGTGAGAATGTACAGACTTGCTGCTATAAGAAAGAAAGCTGAAGATTACGGTACAACCCGTTCTGAGATTGTCAACATGGGTCTGAGGTGCGGACTGATTTACAGTGTGAGAATACACACGCTCATTCCGGCGAGCTTGACACTGCCTGCCTCATCGCACTCATTCATAAACGCAGTAAATAAAAACCAGCCAGCTGAAATGCGAAAAATGCAAAGTACATTGCAGACGCACACGACCTATTTTTGTATTCAGAGTACGTCAAGCAAGTAAACACAATTAAACGATCAAAGAGACAAACACCGACTCCGCTGGCTCGTTGTCACGGATTAATTGATCTCTCAATTTGCTGCCTGTGTTAAAATGACTTTTCTACAAGGGAAAAAAACAAAAACATTTCCAAAATTGCTTGGGAATATTTTAAAACACCTGTCAGCAATTAAAAAAGGAAAAAAGAGCAGTGGCCCGGAAATATATTGGCACTAATTAAAAAGACTAGTTAAAAACTTCCTGCTCCTTGCCTGAAGTTGCCGTAAGAGCCAGACTAACCCCCCCCCCGTACCTAGTAAAGGGCCTGGGATTATTTTCAGGCTCTTTCATAATGACTGTGGAGCTACAGGGAATGGCCACATTTTGTGCTGAATGCTGTAGCCTGTACAGCGCACTGTGAATCGGGCAGGGTGAGGTGGGGGGTGGGGGGGCGGGAAGGGTGGGGGGGGCATGAGGCAGGGGGTGTGTGTGTCCGCAACGACAAATACACACAAGAGTGACCCATATGGAGCCGATCAGGAAGCAAGCTGTTTCATGATGTCACCGTCTCCTGACCTGTGAGTAACTGACATCCGTGCAGCAAACTTTTATAAGAAGCCGCGGGAATAATTTGCCTTGAAGTGAAGCCTGTCGCCGATGTCTCTGCCTGTCTTAGCGGAACAGACACTGTGGCATCCGGTCAACAGCCCGGAGAGGGCGTCGTGTCAGCAGAGTCCCATTTCCGAGGTGAAATCACCAAAGCCCTCGGGCGCGGATTAAGACATAAGCCCTCCACAACGCTGCGGCATGTATTTATGTCTTAAAACCTTCCCATTAAATATCACAATTACCCCCCCCCCCCCCCAAGTGAAATAAAAATTCCATGCGCTTCAATAATGGGTTTTATGATGTCTATGTTTCCCGTTGTTTTCCAATCGCAGCCAAGCACATGTCAAGGTTTTTTTAAGTGCTGGCTTTCCTGTAGTACCACAGTGGGTAGAGTTAGGAATTGTTCTCATTTCTAGACATCTCCGACCTCCAAGTCAGATTTCAAAATGTCATCTGCTCCTTGAGCGCACGCCAAGAAAAACGGAGTCTACCCCCTCTACCCAGCTACAAGGATCAATTCCGATTTTACAGAGAAAAGGAAAAGTTTGTTATTTCTCCTTTGAAGGGACCTGTGGTTTCCTCTTACTTCATGAGTTTATATACGAGAACCACTGTGTTCTTTATCCCGCGTATGTGGTTGGGGGGGCTTAAAATGTCATGGATATTTTTAGTGTTTCTCACTCTACTTGTTTGGCCGAGTTTAGAATTTCCTACCTCACCCCAGAGCCCTCTGGGGAAACTTTCTGCATCACCAGCATTTGACTTCAATATATTTTGTGGGCTGTGGATATTTTAAAATCGATGCGTCTGCAACATGAATCGTTTCGCCAAAAGACTGCTTCGCATTCGCCAATACTTGCCATACTCATACACATGACAGATTAAAGAAAGCAGCCCTCCACTGATTTTCAGTTCCTCTTTGGGCTTTTCTGCCTCTACTTCCCGCCCTTGCCCCCAAAGCCCCTCCACGGGGCCTGATTTCGCATCGCTGCACCATTGCTGGCCTGCCCATGTTACAGCACTAGTCGCACCCAAGGTCTGGCCATCTTCACAACCACAATCATTCACCTTCCTCAAAAGAGCGACTGTCTGGACAAAATCGCACGATCAAAATTCCGGAATTCTGCAGAACAAGAACACAAAAGAGAGATGCTGTATATCAAGGAGCCCACTCACCCACTGCACTTCCGCAGTGCCCTCAACCTTGGGCAGCATCAGAGCCGGGGGCAGGAGCTCCGCCTGAAGGATGACTGACAGGTCGAGGTCGGCCAGGCCGCTGGACACGGAGTTGACCCGGACGCACTTTTCTGTGCGGCCCAAGTTCAGTTCCGGAAGCATCCTTCGGATGGTCTCCCGTGCTTCTTCCTGCAAGGGCAGAAATGAACCGTGTTGATAACTACACAAAATAAAGCACAACGTTTAGCTGTAAAAACGTTTGTAAAAACGTTTAACTGTTTTTACAATGCGCTTCTCTGGTCCCAGTAGACAATTCAGGTTCTCTCAGGGTATCCAGATGGCACCAAACACAGCTCATTCATTTTTCCAGCTGAAAGAAGATCATTATTTACAGCCTGATATTGAAAAGCATATCCAACATAAATGCGTCAACATCAGGACAAAAACACAGATGTAGACTACATTTTTGGGCTGACAAAGAATGGGTTAAGGGGTTTTGACAGAATAGTCATCAGGATGAAGAAATCATAAAATATTCTTAAAATGAACAATTCAGTGAACTCATAAAACATTTTCAGAAGCAAATTAATGTTTTATTTTTTTCTCGGCTTTCCAAGCAATTTATGTACTACATTGGTTCTGAAAAGAAATTATGCAATACACAAACCATTTGAACGTTCAATTGACAACAAGCATGTAGGACAGCGAACACAAGAGAAAATGTTTCGAGAAAATTGCATTTTGGTGTATGGCCGTCATATGGAACAATTTAAAGGCAAAAGGGAAACACTATACATGAAATAGATAAATTTAGAAACAATTTTAGTGTTGACAAACACAGCTTGACACGTAAGATTTAAAATAAAAGATTCTGTTATCTTAAGACATTAAAATTGCACAACAGGAAATAAAAAATAATGCATCATGTCACTGACTTTGGAGGGAATTCATTTGTTTAATTTAAGAGTTGCTGTGATGAGGCTGAAGCTGCTTTCTAGGAATAAGGTATAAATCAAGACATATAAAGGATGTTCTTTACTGGCATGTGCATGAGCCACAAAGACAGGACTCTGCGCCATCACTGAGTTTCTCATCAGCTTATCTAGTTTACTTACTCGCAACACAGGGTGACTTACAAACGAAGGCATTGAAACAAGAGGACAGGAAGAGAAGCAAGGCAGGAGATGAGGATGGAAGGGCAAAAAGAAAAAAAAAAATATCAAAGTCAGTCCTCATTCCTGTGCCTATCAGTGTCACAACAGCACACGCCTGGAGATTCAAAACAGATGTCTGTGTTTGGGAGGGGATTTTGTGGGGGGGGGGGGGGCTACTTTGGCTGAAATGTGGAGGTTCTGTGGAAAAAAATGTGGTGCTAGTTAAGTGTGGTGAGGAAACGGTAGCTTAGGAGTTGTCAGGTCAGATCAGAGGCGAGGCCAGCCGGTGTGGGACGGGGGGCTGGAGGTAATTAGCAAGGCTCCTCGGACAGGGGGGGGCAGAGACGCAGGGAGGCTTGAAAGGGAACCGGAATAATGAAGCGCAAAGGTTAATGAAACCTGAATGAGAGGAACTTTGGGTTCGGTCATCCTTGCACCATTCACAAATAAGCCTGCGCACAAAAAACACCCCCAGACTGCTCTCCTCTGAGCCTTTCTCACACAGAATAGTGTGAGGAAAATGTGTGTGTGGATGGCGGGGGGGGGGGGGGGGGGGGGGGCTCTTATGAAGGACAGGACAGGGCTGTGAAGCCTAAGCAGTCACCAGTCACGCTTCTCGCTTTGGCGGTAATATGTTGTCTCCCGGTTAAAGAGCCGCGGTTTGGACAGGTGATAAAGTACTGAGGTGATCCTTCAACACCTTGTCGCAAGGTGTAGCACTCAGTGTCACATGTCCGTGTGGCACGGTCACGGAGAGGCGGGCGTGAACCCAGCACCCGACGGCATCCGAAGTGTGCAGCCGATAGGAACACTGAAAGGCATAAGTCTGAGGCTCATAATCCCATAAGAGATCGGCCATTTTTTTTTGGCTGCGTACAAAGTCAGGCTCCCACATCAGGTGTGCGATGTTATTAAGATTGGATAAAAAGCAACCTATTCTTCGGAGTTCAATCCTCTGCACAGCCAACCACTACATTTTCTTAGAAATTTATGCTAAGAATCCCAAGTCTTTTGGCTCTCAGTGTAATGAATAAGAAACAGTATATCTCAATAGGCAATTCTTCAATACTTGACAGTCGACAGATAAGGTTCTCTGTTAATTTGTGGTTTTACGACTCGTAAGGAGTGCAGCTCCTGTGGACTGAGACCGAGTCGGAGCTCCAGTAAAATGCAAGGTTTTACATTAATGAGTCACCTTCTGACAAACAACTTCAAAGTTCCCTCCCCAGCAACCTGCATCCCACAGTCTCTGTGAAATACAAAGTTTTAGCCGTCTTTCATTCCCTCCATCAATTCCAGCACTATATCTTGACATATGAAAGCCCGACAGCGTGCACACGAGATGCTTAAGAATACACGCGAGATGTTCTTTTAACTCCGGTAATCCAGAATGCCTCAAAGAGGTCCACTACAAAAAAAGTACTGAGAACTTCATATTTAAGCTTCCAGCAGAGTCCAAAGACCAAAAAAAAAAAAAAAAAAGAAAAACTGAACATTACTCTTGCAGATTACACAGACAGAGTAACTATGCAAGACAGGGCGATATTCAGACGGCAGATCGATGTAAACACCGGTTTGTGCATGCCGTTGTCATGTGTGCACGGGATCGCTGTAGGTGGCGACAGCTCATGCAGAAGGAGAAATCCAGGGGACCTTTTCACTTCCCTCATCCAGAAAAAGAAAGGGAGCGTGACTGTGTGCTGAAAAAGTGGACCCTGTCACCCAGAGAACTGTCTCTCGAATGCCAGAGGAGCCAGAATACACACACACACTTAAATACACACACGCACATAAATACACACACGCACATGGGCGTGCGGTGAGAGGCTGCCACATTCCAGCGGCCTCTCTGTTGATAATTACATTTAAACCACAAAACGACCGATTATTAACAAAATAAAATGAATACAAATCTGGCACTTCTAGTTTCTTAAATCTAACATTCCTTCAGCTGAATTCTGGAAGTGAAAACACGTAGAGGTGTACGCACTTCTTAAAACTGAAATCCGCTGCGATTCAGGCCTCTGAGATTGCTGAGTCACAGAGGGCTGCAGATGTTTCTTTTTTTTTTTTATAACCAAAAACTATGAGTCATCGTTGGGTTCTAGTCACCAATTTCTGTGCATTGTGCAGATCCATTAGGTATGAGGTATAGCAGACAGGCAGAAGGTCTCTTATTGGCCAGGTGACCATCTGATCACTGGGAAAAGTGCTTTCCCAAAAAAAATCACATATGGAATTAGCTGTTCCGCTATGATATACGGTGTTATTTTCCCATTTCCTCCAAAGGAGCGAACATATCCTATTGTGCTCTGCTTTTGAGACGCGCAAAACTTGGGGTCGAAGCATAGGGTAACCCATTATCATTCATTCAAAGTGACTTACAGTAGAGGGACAGGTTACAATTTATGCACCCTCCCTGGGATTTGAACCCGTGACCTTGGTGTTGTTAGTGCAAGGCTCTACTTGTTGGAGTACAGGGGCTGTGATTTATCTAATGCCCCTGGAGCATTTTTCAGGGGGCTAAAGGCCTCGCCGCAGAGCCCCACAGTGAGGCAACTACTCTGCCAAGCGTGGGATTCAAACCCGCGACCTTCCGATCACAGGCACAGAGAGCTAACCTGCTGAGCCGCTGGGCAGCAAGGCATGCGGAGCATTTAAAACTTCCCCAAATAGAGACATTTTCAACTTCCAGCTGCTGTGTTACAGGTGAGGTCTCATAGTCTCGCTCTTTTTTTCCTCTTCTTTTTCTTTCCTTACCCTGACGGCAGAGGTAAAAGTCTGTGAAATCTGATTTCCCCCCGCCAAGGACAACATTATTCTCAGACGGGCTTTGTGAGAGCCCAACGGAATGGCGTCTCTGGCCAGCAGTGGGCCCCTCCACGCTTTACTGTACGCTTTCATGCTACTCTTACCGCCACTGTCATTTTACGGCAGGATTTTGCCCCCATCTCCTCATGAAAACATTCCAGGGCCATTATACGGTCTGCGACACCACCCGCCCCCCCCAAGTGCCAAGGAAAATAAGGGCTTGTAATTTGATAATGAGAGCTGGAGAAGGCTGGAGAAGGCTGGAGGAGGCTCGCCCTTTTCTCGACGCCTAAGCGTTTTGCGATACGCCGGCCCGCCGCGATCTCCCGATGTATCGAGGGACTCAGGGCGAGGTAGATTGACCTCTAGTGAGCACCTGTGGGGCAGGCCAAGGGGGGAGGGTTACCCTGGCAGATTCAGGGAGCCCAGCACCTTAAAAGGGGCCGTGGAACAGGAAAAGGATTGCTGCTCAGCAAATTATAGCAGGGGGACTGGTATTTCTTCAGAGTGAAAGTGGCGACCTTAGGGGGGGGGGCAAGGTGACAATTTGTCAGGGGCTCAGAATTTGTAGCCACGCCCCTGCGTACACAGGCGGATCACGGCAACATCCTACACCAATAAGTTATGTGCCCACAAAGATATTCTACTGAAAAGCCCCCCCACCCCTCCTTCTCCAAACCAAATCTGCCAATATCCACCCTCACAAAATGTACGTACTTAGTGGGTGCTTTTATCCAAAGCGACATTACAACTGAAACCAGGGTCAGATGGTCCCTGGAGCAACTTGGGGTTAAGGACCTTGCTCAAAGACCCAACGGTTACATCACTCTGTTGACTGTGGGATTTGAACTGACGACCTTCTGGTGACAGGCGCAGCGTCCTAACCCGCTGAGCTGCACACAGCCTTCCACTTTCTCGCCCTGTACACCACAGCCCTGTATATAGACACTTAGGGAAAGGAATTTCCCCAGTGGGCCCGCAGTGTGAAGTGACTGGCCAAAATGGCTCCCCAGTTCCCCCCTCAGGGATGGAAGGCCTGAAGACTGGGCCAGCAGCGGGGTGAGATGAGTCACCGAAAATGGCTGGCCGCCATTCTCCACGACGCGGCAGGAACACAGCCGCCGACGTTCGCTGGTACCTGAAAGCCATCACCTGAACACGAGTAGCAGTCATTACTGCCGCCAGATCAGTCATTATTTGTGAAACACATGCGAGGACTGGCCTACCCTTTAAAAGTACATTAGTCTGGAGTGGGTGAAGACCCCCCCCCCTCCCAGATTCCAGCTATTAAGGTTTCTGCACCTGCTCCTAGAGCCTGAAATCAAACAACACAAGCTGCTTTAATTGTTGAAAATGACTTGGAGGTATTCAGATTTCAATAAACGGACTTGAAAAGCTGGTAAAAATTGCCGGGCGGCCAGATACCATCCAGAGCTTGGCATTTCCCCAGGAATTAAATAGATGACACTCACGTGATGCTGGTGCACTCATATCCCCTGGCTGTCTGTACCATCCCACCACGGATGATGATGGCAAAGCCATCTCCTAAACAGTATGGAGATGTGTTCCTGTTCACCTCCATGTTCTATCAGTTTGCTGGTTTTTGGGTGAAGCGTAAGCACTAAGCTACACAAATGATGACACTCAACATCACCTGCCACTACAAGAGACTAGCATCAAGATGGGAAACTTATTTTCCTTTTCAAGAATGCCAGCATGTTGCGTTAAATTAAAATCACACTCCAGCAAAGCTGACTTATCCAGAAAGAATACGTCTTTTTGCTGGGTGATAAATGTCCAGGTTTACCGTGTAAGACATGTCGGAAAATCTGTCACGTTTGTGCACGTCTTGCGTAGTTCAGTCGCTCATGGGAGGCGCCGGATTTTTGTCAAAGGCAACAAGAAAAACATGGGGACTAACGGGGAGGTCGCGATGTTTGAAGCGGCTAATGGATGGCTCTGATGTGGAGAAGGTAGAGTTTGCGGCCCGGGGAAACACGCGCAACACGGTAAACATCAGGCCAGCCGCTGTGCTAAACGATACCGGGGTGAAACACCCGAAAATGGCCATTCATTTTCTCCGACTTATTGAGCGAAACTTCACAGAGCTGAACCCTACGGACCATTTCCCCGAGGCACATCTTACTGACTCCTGCGTCGAGAAATTGCCATCCTCTAGCCAAAGATCCATAATCTCACCAAAAGAGGGGGCACCTCCCAGGCCAGTCCACGGCACTGTCAGGGTTTACATCACGTGGTCTCAGTTATTCGAACAAAATCCTCATCACTAAGCTGGATTTGTAGACTACAGTTACCATTATTCTAACACGCATCTTCGCAAATTATCACGCAATTTGCAAAATCAAACAGTTGATTTTTTATCAGCGGGGAAAAAAATGCACTTAAGAAATCGTGTTCATTCGTGGCCGCTATCGATTCTGACAGATGACGGGATATCGGCAGCCACAAAAGCTTCTGTCGCTGCTTACAAGTTTCCTCATCTCGAGCGAATGTGACACGTTAACTACGATGGGGAATGAGTAATGTAAAGTTAGAGGTCTACGCGGAAGGTCTCAACCCGGCTGCTATGGAGATGCTGCTGTGAAGTCCCACATCTTCCCTGTCAGCAGGAATACCAACGGTGACAACCGTCTGCTCGGGATTTGTGTAGGAAGGCAAACCTGCACGGATCAGCCCGAATCCACATGATATCCAGTTACCATGCGAGCCATTTACATACAGTAGACGGCTCATATTTGGAGGCGCAAAGGCATGCGTTTGTACTTAAATACCTGATTTCTTAAAATTGGTGTTAGCGTAGCAACAAAAATGTTGCTAAGCTAAAAGTAGGTAATATATAATACCACGATCCTCTCAGCAAAGGTGTAAAATGCGGAGCATATGTACATACTTATCGCTAGAATCTATAAGTAGCTTAACTAATGCGGGTAAAACAAAGAAAATGGCGCAAAATTAAAAAGGTGTACAACTCAGATTATTACCTTTGTCAATCAAAACAATCATCCAAAGGCAAACCGGGGCAAACTATACGACATCAACGTAAGAGTGAGGCACGGAAGCGAGCCGGCAGCACACAGGGCAAGAGAGAAAGCTGGAAAATGCCGAATAAGGGAGCGTTTCGCGTGGAGCCATGTGGTATCTAGGCTGGGTAGCAGTACCATTAGTAGAGCGTTACGGTCAGGGTTCTAAACCAGGATTCTGCTATTGGCATGGTGTACAGACACAAAATAACAGCGCAACATTTGACAGGCCTCGTCGGGGGGGGGGGACAACAAAAAAACGCTGTAAATGCTCTTGGAAACTAAATATTTTAGCAGTCGACATGAATGTGTGCCCAATGGTATCTTGCTTACACGCCTCAGCACCTGTGATTATATAATGCTTCGCCACCTTAATACCGAACGCCGAGCCTTCTAGTCTCCATCCCGTACACATCCGGCATCGTCTGGGCAGAGGATCAGCCGAATGTTCCCCTGTAGCTCCCCATCCGTTCTTTCCCGGTTATTTCCACATGCCTGTTCAGCAACTCAAGTGTGCATGTACTTTTTGTTTATGACACATTGAGAGCAACACGGGTGCTGATCAAGCAAACACGCGCATATATATTTGACTTCCTCACACATACCTCATTGTTATGTAATGAGAATTTGTAAAATACTGCGCACCTATAATTGCACGACACGGCTTGCCTTGTGAAATGGCACAGGCAGCTGGGCAGCGAGTCAAAAGATTTGTTTTCTTTCATTATTTGCACTATCTGCTTTTGTCCTTCGCTACATACATCTGCTGCCACCATCAGGGCAGAAGAGAACTGAGGAACTACACTGCTCACCCAAAGCCCAGTTTCATGTCATATATAGATATACACCACAATAAAAAAGGAACCCAGTCCAGTTTTATTTGCTATTTTGAATAGTAAACAAAACGTCAGGGAAATAATAGTGATGGCTGGCACAAAACAGTGTGACTCAGACCTATGTAGTCATATTTTATTTAAAAAAAAAAAACAAAAAAAAAACACATTTATTTATTATATTTGTAGCCTAAAATTAGCACTAACGTGTGAAGCAAGCAAACACAAATAGATTGATGAATAAACAAACAAACAAATAAATAAATAACATGTATAACAGCAAGCTTCCTGACACGTGCGCGAACGAAATTGCATCTATGTTATGTTGCAAACCTCCTAGGAACTGTCACGGTTTTGTACAACACGGTTCGTAAGGGGTGCCAGGAATGCTGGGAAATTCAATTTCAGCTGCTTCCTCAGGATCATCACCGCGCGCCACCGGACCTGTTGCTAATAAACTTGTTATTGCGTCGCCACCCATGGTCTATGGGCCAGGGAACTGGGTGCCAAGTCACACCTTCAGCTGTAATCAACTGTCACCCCTCCCCCCAGCACAATGCATCGGTGTACACAAATCAGCACTGCATACACTAAAGAGAGAGAGAGAAAAAAAAAAAAACATAGAATAATAATTATAATAATCATCATCATCATCATCCTGTCCAGGGTGTGCCCCAGCCATGTGCCCTACACTGCCTGGGATAAGATCCAGGCCCCGCCCGTTGTAAACATAACCAGAATAACCAGTAGACAGTAGTAATAATAATAACTAATAATAACAACAACAACAATATTAGTAGGATAAACTAAAAAAAAAAAATATTGTGCTTTTCACCCTGCAACCTCGCAATTAGACTCAGTTAATGCTGATCATCCTAGCTGGTTCGGGAGCCTGAAATGATCAAATCTGCAAAGAAAACAACATCCGTCCACTTTCACACTCCAGTGGAAGAGGTGGTCCCTCACGGCAGGACTACCTAGTCTTGCCATCTGGAGAATAAATCGAGTGTGAAGTACAGTATAGTTTGGGACCAAGCTCCGTGGCGGCGGCTCAGCAGTTAGTTCATTAGTTCCAAACTTCCAGGGATTAGGAGCACATTCATTCTGTGGGGGGGGGGGGGTTGGGGCGGGCAGGGAGGAGGGCTTCGAGGGGGAACGGGACGACCAATCTGCTGAGCACAGGCCATGCTTATGCGCAATGTACATAAACAGACTCTTCCCCTAGAGAACAGGGTTAGGCAGGTGGAGAATGTATCAGTGTCGTTCCCCCTCCCTCGCTCCTCAACCCCCCCCCCCCCCCGTCCGATATCTCTGATCCCGCTCGTGCGGGGCGAGGGCGTCAGCGTGGTCATCCCTGGCGTCCCCAGCCCGGCCGGGTGATGGCTAGCGGTTTCTGGAAGGCCCTCGTACCGTCTGTCGCGCGGCACCCGGCGAGCAGGGCAGGGCAGGGTGGGAGCTGGCAAGGGCCAGCCAGGGGGGGGGGGGGGTGGACTGAGTCACCGAGCGGCTGTCACCACAAACGCAATCGCAGACGAGGCCAAGACACTGCAACCTGGGAAACACTGTGGAGACCTTGATCTGCTTCACTTTAGCAAGATACGCTACGCTATGTTTTTAATACCTATAATATAAAACTGTGTTATACAGCCAGTGCGCACATATTTGTCATTTCCAACCATTCAGAGCACATACGTCTGAGAGCCTTGCAACTTGGGGAATACAACAGACTGCCAGACTATTGCCCGCTTTTAATCAAAACTGACCGGAAGGTTCCGGTTAACTTATTGCATGTGCCATGTGTGTAACATCTCTGCCGCAATTTCGCAACCAAAATGTAGAAAACCATCCAACAAAAACAGCGCATGAAATCAAACACTGGCAAACATTTAACTCTAACAGATAACCGACAAATTCCCTCCACAAGCTCACATTTAAAAAGTACACGTCTAAAATGTTATCCATATACTCGTTCATTTACGGTTCTTTGATTAACAGTGATGCTTCATAAAATGATTATTCTTTGGGGCCGATATAATTTTTTATGTAACGGAACGCTAAAAAGATTATTTCCGAGCATGAAAAAAATAGCAACGCTTATTGGATGACTGAATGTTATTTTCCAGGGATAGCAATTAGCATTTTTATCGCAAAGCTAATTCTATCAGCATGGACAGGAACACGGGCGATGCACAGAGAGGCTGCTCTGCCTATTGAGCAAATGAAGTCCCATTTCTAATGCCATTTTCTCCTCCTTCAGATCACCAACACTTAATATTCGCCAGCAAGATAATCCTATATAGGCAGAACCTAGCTGCTGCAATGATTGATATAAAAAAGAAAACATAAAAATGGTATTACCAGCATATAAAATGGGATACATTAATACTACAGGGAGCACAGGAAGGTTATCTTTAACTCTCTATTAAGTTGTTAACATTAAAATATATGTTTTTCAATAATAGCAAAACAATTTGAATAAAAAATTGGAAGTTTATTTGGAGGATTTTAAATTTTTTTTTTAAGGATGGATGTGATGTTTATAAATAATAGAGAAATGGAGGATATGTTATCATTTTGTGTTCAATCACCTCTCCATACCTGAGGGCTTAAGTTGTCTTTCAAACCCGGCTTTTAATTCGCCAGGAATTGCCTGGAGCAACCTGGCCAATCCTTATTATCAAGCTTCCGTTAGATGACTTTCTAGCCAAGTCCTCCCCTGTAGCCCTCTCCAATCAGCATTTCACAGGGAGCCAGCCGGCCTCTATGGCAATGCGATGTGGGGGGGCCGGGAACACTTTTAACCTGCTGCATCTGCCCGCGTCCTGCTGTTTGCCCAGTGTGACGTGGTCACCTTGTTTCAAGTCAATGCGGAAAAGGGGCCATTCTTTCCTTTCTTGCAGCATAATGGCGAGAAAAAATAAAGTTGTTTTAATTATCTCACTTAGGTAGTTTTCTATTGAGAGATTAAGGACTCACACCTGTTTATTCAGGAGAGAGAAGGGAAGAAGAAAAAGGAAAAAAAGGAATGAAAAGCAAACTTAGCCCTGAGTTGCGGGTGGAGTGCACTGAAAGGTAAAATTACGTGGGCCTAAAATGATTTAATGGTAGGGTTACGCAGGTTTAGTTTTGTGGAGCTAACTGTAAGAAACATGGAGACAGGTGGGTCATAATTCCGTCGGGCGTGTTGTGGGACACCTAAGCGGGCTGTACCTTTTTGCTGGCCGCGACCCCATCTTCACAGTCCAGGACTGCGCAGTCGGCGTCCAGCGAGGCCAGTTTGCGCAGCTTCCTCTCGTCGTTCCCCGGGACGTAAAGCACGGCTCGGCGCGGCACGTAGCGCAGCGTGTGCTGCCAGCGACGGCCGCCAAGGCCTGCCAGCGGCGGCGGCGGTAGCGGCGTCCACACCGAACGGCGGGGTAGGCCTCTGTCAGGGCAGGAAGAACAGGATCCCACATGTGACCTGCCACCAAACACTCTTACTAATGGCAGGATTAAAAAAATAAAGAAAAATCAACATTGTAATACCATCGTTCAAGGGACCAGCAGAAAAAATACGGATATCAAATGATGTCATTTCCTGCATCATTGCAAAATGATATTAGCAACAAAAACTACATCTGTGCTAGGAAAGTAAATATTACTGGCTTTTATTTTATTAATTTTATGAGAAGCATGTTTTCTCCCACCCTTTTGTGGTGGGTAGCTTAAAGCTAGTTAACAAATGTACTGATTTGGCAGGATACCCCTTCGAAATGCATACAAAAACCAATATGGACAGAGTCCGCAGTCCTAATACTAATGCTGAGCTTGAGTTTGGCTTTCAAATCTCCATCAGCATTCTGGGTCAGTACGCTGGCTTCAAAATCGACAGGACGCTAAAGCATTGTAGCTTTCCCCGGATCTTTAACTCGGTACAAAAAGTTTGTTTTTCTTTCGGATCCCCATTCAAGCGGGGAAGCGGCGCTGACCTGAGCTTTGAAACACTTTATCACCGGTGACATCAGAGGCGATTGTTCTGCTCTCACCCTAATGCACAATGGCTTAACAGATACAGCTGAATCAATCTATTAAGAGCCAGGCTAAACTGGGAGACAAAAAGAGAGAGTGACTGATAGGACAGGGGAAAAAAGGGATTAGAGGGCCCAGAAAATAATTAAAGTTTGACTACACAACAAATTTGCATAATACTTGGTACTAATTACTGGTGGAAACAGGAGCGTAGTTGTTGTAAACAGTGATAGTATCTGAGCAAACACTAGGGGCCGGGCACAGAGGCCAGGGTCCCCATTCATACAGAGTCCTGCTTAATGAAAGCACTCGCCCAAACACTTTTTATTGGTTCAGCTGCCTCGCACACATATTATCACCCGTGCTAATAATCCCAGTTACGCTCCTAACATTTTAATTATTTGCTCTGTACGTTCGAGGTTGCTTGAATAATTAGTGCTAATGACCGGCCAAAATAACCGGGATCATATATATCTAATTACAGTCGGGCACAATTCTCTCCTGCCTGCGTTTTTTTCCCATTCTGCTCCAAGGGATAATATTTGTTCATTGCATTTTTTTTTTGTGTGTCCTGCCTCGAGAAAAGCGGCAGAATGGGGACAGAAGGACAGCAGGAAAGGGGGTAAGGTATCCTCCATTCTGTCTTTGTTTTCTAAAGAAGTTAAAGTCAGTTCAATAGGTACTTAATCCTGTCATCCACGCTTACAACTGCCTTCCAGTATCAATCAGGCATAATCTGAAGTACGATGATGCTGCTATATTATGCAATTAAAAGCAATTCAGGTGGTTATTGCTTGGAGCCCAAGTACACAGTGTCTCGGCAGGGATCCCAAATGCTATAGTGTTTAAATTTGGTTAGTAACAATATCTCCCAGGGGGAAAGGGGAGGAATATGCAGAATCCTCTCCTGGTGTGGACCATGAAACAGAGGAAAGGGGAGGAACTCGCTGTCACTTGAGGGACAAAAACCTACAGCACCCATATTGATGGGGGGAACAAAAAAGCAAACAGCAAAATTAGAAAGAAAAACAGAGGGTTGGAGGAAGGAGTTGCGGGAGGGGGGGGAGGGGGGGGTGACCCAAATGAAGTCCTCTACATTCAGCCACAGACCACTGTGGGGTGAATGTTAAAAAGCTATTTTAAGTGGCCACTTGAAAGGAGAATAATTTACAATACAAGAGAGAGATGCTCACAAGAGGAAGGTAACAGTAATTAAAGAATGGATTCTGTTAAAAAAAAAAAAAACACAAAAAAAAGCATCAGTGAAGCACTGCCCGCCTTCAGAATAAGGCATGCCGGCCGGGCCTGATGCATGCCGGCCTGATGCATGCCGGCCTGATGCATGCCGGCCTGATGCATGCCGGGCCTGATGTATGCCGGGCCTGATGTATGCCGGGCCTGATGTATGCCGGCCGGGCCTGAAACAAAATCAGGACCCTAATGAAGAGCACGTCCGCGATCCCACGTCCGCTTTCCCCCGGCTCCGTTTTTTTATTTGCTTTTTCGACTCAACGGGGTTTCGTTTTGCTGTACCACGGCCCCTCCGGGGAACAGGAGGTGGTTCCCCCCGTCGCTGCCAGTTTCCTCCCGCCGTGGCCAGATCCCACGCTTGAGAACGATCCCGCGCGCGGCCACCCAACGCCCCCCCGCGCGCGGCCACCCAACGCCCCCCCGCGCGCGGCCACCCAACGCCCCCCCGCGCGCGGCCACCCAACGCCCCCCCGCGCGCGGCCACCCAACGCCCAACGCCCCCCGCGCGCGGCCACCCAACGCCCAACGCCCCCCGCGCGCGGCCACCCAACGCCCAACGCCCCCCGCGCGCGGCCACCCAACGCCCAACGCCCCCCCGCGCGCGGCCACCCAACGCCCAACGCCCCCCCGCGCGCGGCCACCCAACGCCCAACGCCCCCCGCGCGCGGCCACCCAACGCCCAACGCCCCCCCGCGCGCGGCCACCCAACGCCCAACGCCCCCCGCGCGCGGCCACCCAACGCCCAACGCCCCCCCGCGCGCGGCCACCCAACGCCCAACGCCCCCCGCGCGCGGCCACCCAACGCCCAACGCCCCCCGCGCGCGGCCACCCAACGCCCAACGCCCCCCCGCGCGCGGCCACCCAACGCCCAACGCCCCCCCGCGCGCTCACATCACGGACCCTTTTCAACCGTTCTGCGGTTGCCTGGATTTTTGTGAATTCACCTATTTGCTTCCCCGCACAGATCTTACAGGGAGGCAAAACGAGCTTTGACGCAAAAAGAAGCGAACACAAGAGAAAAATAATAATAAAGGCACGTTAAAAACTGAGGGGGGAAAAAAAAACAACAGAAACGGTGACATTTTCAGTTTGACACAAAAAGAGATGATCGTTCTCAATTAAAAGAACCAATTAGCTGCAAAGTATAGCCTGAAATCTAAAGCACTGGTTCACAGAGTGGGGAAAAAAATGATAACAGACAGCTTAGAGGGAATGAGTTAGGGCCATTTCAGGAAAGTGTACTGTACCACAGCAGAGCATGTGCGGTAGGGGAGGGGAACAGCAGTTTGTGGAGGACGGCGTGCAAACGCAGCCGCGCGGCTGCCATGTTTCAGCCGCAGACGTCTCCTGTGGCTGCTGGCTCGCGCCGAGTTTTCATGTTCAGCCACAACAAATTGCTTGAAAGTATTTTCTTTTTTTATCATTGTCAGCTGTGTCCGTGGCTTTAATGGAGACGGGTAGTGATGGCGAGATCCGGCGTCGACTTTCGGTGAGAATACACACAAAAATACAACCCCTGAGAGAAGCAGTGTCTCTTGGCAAGAAATTGGGCAAAATGCTGAATTTCCGATACACTAAGGAAAGACACATAGAATAAGGCTCTGTTTTTAACCTGGAATACAGATAACACCCCTTTTCTCCAATATGCAACTAGGAAAAGGTAGAATACTGCTTCATATCAATGAGCAATAATTGTTTCATATGCAATGTTTTGTACATGCTTACAATGAAGTGCTTGTGTTTAATTTATTTTGACTTATTTTGATTTCTTTAGCGTGACATTCCACGTGAATAAACTGGCTATATCAAAATCACTATTTCAATAAAAATGTCTTCCAGCAAGATGTTTTACGTGGAAGTTTTAAAAACAAAATATAAATGAATAATCTACAGCTAGCCAGAGCCATTTCCTGGCCCGTCGTCTCTCGATACCCTTCCCCTCTGCGGTTGTCCCCCTCGACGTCTGACAGGAGATTCTCCTAAATGCTGCAGAAAACAGGTGTGATTTAGGACTTTCGCTGACAATACGCCGCCCGTTTGGGCCCAGCGAGAGAAATCCAACGCGCCTCATGTTCCCGCATTCAGCGACATCCCCGAACGGTTACACTGCTACATATGTATTTCCAGGACATTTTATTCAACTTGGGCGACATCTGTATCCAGAATGACAGACCCATTGTGATACGATGACAATGTAACACAAGAGCAGTTGTAGCTACATGTAACATCATGTGACCGTGTTAAAGTGTTGCAAGTAGCATAAAGTGCTCTATGAATATATCATGAAGACTGCATTCTTTGGGAAGGAGAACAAAAATCTTGGTATGTCTCATGAGAAAAGTAAGAGGTTGCGATGGTGGGTCTTCAGCCTGCAGCAGAACAGACACCAGTTCACTTCCGCCACTTAGATAGTCGTAAAGCTTACTGGTAGAAAACAGTAACACTGGAACCAACTGGAATGACCTTTGTGGTGAAACGTACAGTAGCCCGCTTCAGACATGTGGATTTCAATTCTTGTTTTCATACATGCTGACATCTGTTTGACATTTTCCAGCTATTAAATCACAAAATATGACTTTGGGTTTAACAATCCCTAAAGTAAATTATTTTCAAATCGTTAGACACGGACAGACAAACGCACACACACACACACTCACACACACAATTTTTTATTTTTTAAATCAGGTCAGCTTGCTTGCCTTGAGGCCACTGTGTACATATTTATGGGTCAAACTTCAAGGGACCTCCTGAAGTTTCTGCATGTTAATGGTTTTCAGCGCCTCTCTGGTCCTCATTAAGGCAGCTATGGCCTGGGACCAGGCCTGGCCTTGCAAGCTATAGCACTCCTAGTGGAGGAAGCAGGAAAACTCAAAAATCTTCCAGCATTTGCTTTTTCTGTTCACTTCTTTGCCAGGGAGCCGGCCTACTGTTAAGTTACATTCATGGATGTGACATCACTATTAATGGACTTATACTAAGCCAAACAAGAATTTTATTATTAAACCATTCAGGACTGCAAGATCCAGTTTAATAAACACTTTTTACATATCTTCTAAAATCAGCTATAGCACTAGCGTTTCATCACCAGATTAACGCCTCACACGTCATTTGGTCACAGAGGCACTACACGTGCAATTCGATTGGCCCATTCGCCCGATGTGCTTGTTCTTGGATTACAGCTATAAAGCACAGAACCTAAAGGAAAAGCCACCCACAAGCACAAGAAGCAGCAGCCAAGTCAGCAAAGCAGAGCAGGGGCTGGATTCATACCCACAATCCTGGAGGTTTGAGGGAAAAATACGACCCGCTGAGAGAACGGACCACTCTATTATAAGAACATCTGTGCGTATATTGAAATTGCTAAAGCTGTGTTAAGTATTCATGAAAGTGCAATAGAGCACACTCATAAAATATATGAATTATGTAGAGTACACTTATGATAAGAAGATTAAATTAGAATCACTTGCAATAAGACTACATAATAAGAGAGTAATAGGCCCTAATATATAATTAATTAAGTTATATTAGTCTCTAATGTAAGAATTAAAAAATATATTCAGACAAAATACCAGATTGCACAATTACTTTAGCCTATTTCTTTATTATCACAATTGTAAACCCGCATCTTTCTTCTACTCTGTGTTCCGTAAACCAGAATATCAATATAATATCTATGGCTTTGCTTATGTTTTTTTTTTTTTTTTTTTTTTTTAAAAAACATGCATGTCCACAGAAAGAGCCAGGCAAACGGAAAGAAAACAAAAAAAAACGAAAAGGCAAAAGTCATCAATATTTATCTCACTTTATGTCTTGTCTGGAACGTTCACACCTCTAAAAAAGCAGTGAAAACAATCCCGACGAAAGCTGGGTCCCAGCGTGGGGGCTGCGCTCCCTTTCAGGCCCGAGTTCTGCACACACAGGGCCTGTGTAGAAAAATGTGCCGAAATCAAGCAGGGGCAAGAAACAAGGGCAAAGGAGCTAATCATAGCGGCTTTCTGCTGGGCCTGGGGCCTGGCTGAATGATCTGATCCTCCTCCTAATGGGATCAGCTGGTGGCAGATGACCCTCCCAACAGCATCTCAAGAGCCACACAAGGGCCTGCTTGTTCAACTGTCCTCCGCGTGGCCCCATTAGGGCGGATTTTACGCCTTAATCTGCACAATGAGGGTGAAGTCATAGCAGTTATCTTCAGTAACCAATGAATCTACCTGTAATCCGCCTGAGATGCAGCCCCCCCCCCCCCCACCCCAGTTTCTCGCAGTCCTCAGTAACAATGCGCTCGCTAGCAAAAGGCCCCCACTTTAATGCGGTCCAGCTCAAGGAGCCCCATTTGCTGCCATTTGAGCTGTCAAACATTAAACTCCTTTCTCTAGCCCCTCTCTTGTCTGGGATCCTCGGCTGAATGAGAGGTAATGTCTGTATTGGAAGCACTGGAAGCGAAGAAGAAAAAAATTAGAAAAAAAAATCCATGGGGCTAATTTGCCAGAAGTTAAACCCTAATAGCCCTTCAACCACCGGCTTCTGCCAGGCCTCACAGCTGTGAACTAATAAAGATGGGCAAAAAAATAAATAAAAAGGCCACGCAGCCGACCACTTGACTCCTGTGTTGTTTCCATACGGAATCTCATTGAGGACAGATGGGGGAAAAAAACACTGTATTTAAGGGAAAGAAAGAGAGAGCGAAAGAAAAAAATCTAGGAATGTGGAATACGGGCCGGGGGGGGGGGAGTTAGCTTTTCACTTAGCATTTTTATTGACTCTTGGAAAACAAAATAAGGGGGCATTTTTTAAGGGTGCGCACTGCGCAGTAGACATTCAGGCCTTTGCGGGCCCATTGTAGCACTTTGAAGGGAATAAAAGGAAACCCCACTGCTTAAAATCCAGTGGAACATCCCTGAAACAGAACACAACTGTTCCCCTTCTGCATGAATGGGAGGGGGATGAAAGCAGAGACGGACTTCTGAGGTGCGCCGAAAGACAAAGGCAACAAAAGTGCTGATCACGAGGGAATGACACGACTCGTAGCGGCGGAGGGACGTGGAGAAAGGGCCCGCAGAACAATGGGTGCTTCCAGTCAAGTGACACGTAGGAGAATCGAAAAATCCACACAAGAGGTGTCTTCTACTCGGGAAAGAGAACTAAAAAACCTACAAGCAACCCATCCCTGTCAGCTGGGCGGTGGTAAACAGGGAACAAAATCTGGAGTCGTCAGGTCACCGGCAGACCCGGGAGGGGCCGGATTCCCATCCCCCGGCCCGCCCCGCCCCCCCCACCCCACGAGGACGGCCGCTGTGACACTGCTCCACACAGACTCCTCTGGCTCCAGTCCTTTTTCTGTTTTGTTCCCTCTGTGTACTTTTGAAGTGCTTCTTTGAATACTAACACAATCACCTTTTTATCTTCCGAAAGACAGATTTCTACAAACACGAGTCGCGCCCTTCTGTCTACTACGCTACTATCAATATTCGGGGGGGGGGGGGGGGGGGGGGGGGGAGTTTTTTTTTTTTTTTAATTTTATTACATTTCCCTCGAATTTTCAAAATGAGAGGAAGACTGAATAGTGCTCGTTTGTCCATTATCATTATGTAAGCTACCACGTTTCGGAATAATTACCGGCACCTCATTTCCACTGCGTTGTTTCAACTGAAACCATCTTTCATAATTTGCAAGAGATAGTGTATGCTGCCCATTTTAATGACTGGAAACACCTCATTTACAGTTAAATCATGCCACCTACAAAGAAACAGAATTTAAATGAAGGCCGTGGAGAGACCCACAGGAGGCCAGGCAGTGAGATTTGTTTGACAAGTATTTATCAAATCGTCCCATTAAGTGATACACTGCGCACACACACACACACACACACACACACACACACACACACACACACACACACACACACACACACAGTAGTCTATATCCACACATTTACAAATAGCACATAAAACAGAGACACACACAAAACCCTAGCAGATACTTTCATACGTGTGCACACCACCTTAAATAACCTAATCAAGTTATTTTGATAGACCGGAGAATTCCCCACTGATTAGAGTCAGACATTTAAAACTGATCACGTCTTTGTTCCCCGTGTCGTGGGCTAACAGGCTGACAGGCCGGAATACTGTAACGCTGTCGTTTCGCTGATAAACGCTTGTCTAAGACCTTCACAGTAGCTCGGCGTTAACTAAAGGCCATTATTTAGCTGCCACTGCTGCTGATTAATGGATAAATGTGGTAATTGATTAGCAGAGGAGTGGGAACTAAAACAGAGTTCAGCATCAATAATGACTTCCTGACAAAGGTAGCTGACATAAAATGTAAAATGATACCCTGCAGGGAAAACGTCATCAAAGAGCGGCAATCCACATAAAGAGGCTGCAAACTCTCCAGCATCCTGCATTTCTTTAGTCCTTTTCTCTTGGTAATTCTGTCAGTTAAACTGACAGGAACCATTATGGATGCCACTCGTCAATTCACCTTCATAAAACAAGCTGTAAAACAGCAAATAAGAGGCTTATACAGCTTCATTATCTGGGGGCGCCCTAAATCAGGGCGGAAAGAGGCGTCCATTCCCGTGGGTTCAGCGTGGCGGCTTGGACGGCAGCGCCAGCGGGCTGTCGCCCTGGCTGGGCTCTGGGACCGGATTAGCCAGCTGAATGCTAACAGAGACAGAGTGCTAATGGTACGCCTGTACTGCGGACAGGCCTTGGGCTAGTGTTTACCGTCAATAAATCCAGGGAATATGGCGTTTCGAAGCCGGCAGCGCAAAACTGGCTTGCCAACTTATGGCTGTTTTCTTATGGGGAAAAAAATCCTTCCTTCCATCCATCCATCTTCTGCACCCCCTTGTCCTATGCAGGGTCATGGAGTTCCTGAGCCGACCCCGCATCATCTTATGAAATTCATTTAAATACATGCAAAAATGTCCTTGTTCGAAGTATTAGGTTTGGGAGCAAAGGGGGACACTGGAGCGGACAGGGAGTCACCCAGTCACAGAAGCACTGTAACACTGCAATTATTTAACAGTTAACTACATGGAACAAGACAGAAATGAAGTGCCCAGGCAGACAGATGGGGGCTGCATCTGGAGCACTTTCCTTTCCATGGCACAGAAGCTTGAGGAGACCCCGTTTTGATTCATCTCATGCAAATTAATTTAGATATTTCTCAATACGGCAGTGGTGCCGTCGCGCATCCAATATCCGCGGGTCACGCGCTCCAGCCGTTTCCCGCTTCCGGGCTGCGGAACAGACCTAGGGCGCCTGCAGAATAGCGCAGCTAAAACTTTGCTGAGCCAGTAAAAGCCCACTGAAGCACACCTCTGTCTCTCAGCCCAATCATTAATGCATTACACGCTCAAAAGCCCCGCCCACACATTCCTCGCCCTAATACGGTCTTCCTATTACCGTCAGTACGTTTAATTAAACAACTAAATAAGCTGCCAGCTGCCAGGAGAGGCCAAAAGATTTCGCTTATACCGAAAGAATCCCAACATGCACCTTTTTGTGGGTTACGTTTTTTATAAACTATTTAACTTTTGAGTTATACTACAACAGGCACACAGCCACGTAGTAAAATTACAGGTTTGAAACCCTCCCCCAAAATAAGTTTGACTAGCCACGTACACAGGTTTAGACCCTCCTTGAAATTTATTTCTGACTATAGGCCTGTTCCATGTTCACATATCTATATATTACATTTAGCACCTTGCAAATAAAAAGGGAAATGGCAACTAACAGGACAGTGTGTCAAAAAACAAAACCCAAACAATATTAGTAACGGCTATGGGCAGAATGAATAGAGCAGGAGTCGGCACCTCATGCTTCGTGTACGATCTGCCTCCACGAATCTACGTCGCCTCACACTGTGCCGCTCCAGGGGTGTTTAAAGGTCACTCATGATTAACCCTTTCAAGGAGATGCTGACACCCACCATTTAATTAAATTCAAAGTAATATAGAGGCAAAGAATTTTAACAAGTTAAAAAAAAAACAAAAAAACTTTTTGTTCATTCTTTTCATTTATATCCAATGATTTTTTTTGACTGAAGCCTTCTCTAGCATTTGCAACAGAGAAACACATTTATATTATTCTTTGTTTATAGCCTGTAAGACTGGATCATGCTTTTTTTATTCATTCATTTATCGTAATAAAACAGATTATAAACGGATCATTACAATGAAATTTAAATAATAAACCACCATTATGCCTTTAGAGGTTGGGGCTGCTCCCTTGAACACAGTTACTGTATTAAATGCACGTTTATTGACACTGACTTAGAGAAGGATAAATGGACAGCGTGATGAAAGGAAAATGCACGACAGGCTGCGGGATGAAAGATGACTCCTGGGCAATCGTAATAATTGCCAGCAAGCGCAGAAAGGGCTGGTGTGACACAAAGCGCTTCGACTATTAGCTAAAACAGGGCGTCCATAAGCTTTGGGCGGCATAAACGCCCAGAACAGCAATGTCCGGGAATCTGCCGATCGACATCTGCGTTAGCGCTGCGCTAGGCTGGCACGAGACGCGATAGCCGGCCGCCCCTCTGCAGAGAGCCCTGAATAGGCCCTTCACAGGACAGAAGATGGGGACAAGGGCCGCCGTGGTTCGGACGGCCAGGGGCGATTGATTATTGTTTGTTTTGGGCCGGTTCTATGGGGGGGGGAGGAAGGGAGAGCAGGAGCGCGGGGAGATGCACTGCATCTACATGTCCCATTCTCAAAGGACTCTCCAATCTGTGGATTTCCCCTCTGTGCTCTATTGAATATCACCTCCGCCCCTCCAATGCACCACCAGGCCTCATTATGCATGCGCTCGTGCACATGCACACACACACACACACACACGCGCGCACAGGCTCACAAACACACATGCAGAGGCACACACACACACACACAAGCACACAAACACACACACACACATGCTCACACACACACACACACACACTCTCTCACACACACAGATGATTCATACCTCTCATGCCTTCTTCCTAACTCCAAGTCATCTGGATTTTCTGGATCACTTCTCCACGTCGCTTGGGCGAAATCTCGCTGCTGCCTACAGACTACGTTTGTCAAAACTCAGCACAAGTTTACGGCAGCAGACAAGCCGCGGTGTTATCACCAGTCCTCTGGCCAGCATCCAGAACAGTCCGTTCCAAACCATATGGGCACATTTGAGCATTTTTTGATGTTCGCATTGCAGAGCACGCATCCCATTAAAACTTAGCTGACTAGACATTTCAAACCTTGCCAGCCTCGTTCTGAAACAGACAAGAATATCTATGCTGTTGATCGGTCTTTAATTTTGGAAACGCATTCATTAGTTGAATTCCATGTAAAAGGTGTTGTAAGTTGCATCAAAGCAGCTTACATTTCCCATGTGTTTAAAATGCAGTCAAAACACATGCAAGGGATTTTCGGCACAGGCAAGCTGCTGTGGTATGAGCCATAACAGACAGGGAGAGTGGATGACAGTCATTCAGCTCTACAGGTGGGGAAATCCAGTCATTCTGAATGGGGTTAAAATAATGGACAATTAACATGACTGCAATGGGGCTCTGGGGAATGAGACACCCACAGCAGAATGAAGGCACAGCATCGCAAGGCAGGTCAGCTGAAGAACGTCTAACAGTGGGGGAGGGGGGGGGGGGTTAGGGTTAGCAGATGACAGACCGATCCCTCGTTAGCCTGGTTTTCTATCTGTGACGCACTTTTGTACAGAAATGAGACAAACCTGTTCTCTTGGATTGGGTTCCCAAATGATTAAAGGCCCATTACTCAAGGCACAAGGTTTAAACCTGGTAGGGTTTGCTGTGCCCCCCAGTGGCAGAATTCACAAACTGCACAAACATAATTCCAGATCAAGCGGAGTCTACAAAAACATTACTTAATATACAATAATATGCAATTAAAAATAATATATAACACACATATATATATAGATATACATTATATATATGTATAGATATAGATATATATTATATATATGTGTGTGTGTGTGTATATATATATATATATATATATATATACATATATATATATACATATACATACATATATACATATATATATGTATAGATATAGATATATATTATATATGTGTGTGTGTGTGTGTGTGTGTGTATATATATATACATACATATATATATACATACATATATATATACATATATATATATATATATATATACACATATACATACATACATACATACATACATACATACACATATATATGTATATATATATATATACATACACACACACACACACACAAACTTCTAAGTTACATTTTTATGCATATTTACTATTTCAATTTCATCAGGGAGCGCAATGTGTTTTTTGTGTAAGTGTCAGGAGTAACGGGACAGGAACATTTCCCAGAATGCACTGAGTCCCAGGTGATCTCATTACAGGTTGCCACACTCAGACACAGACACGCTCCAAGCGTCTCAAAGAACTGCCCGGCAAAGCCCAGACAATCGGACTTGGGGAGTGCGGACCGCTGAGCGCTCAGTTCTCACGATTAGCGATGCGAGTGTCGCTAAGGGGCATGCCCCCCCCGCACAGAGACAATCGCCGCGGCCCGACTATCAAGTCAAAGCTGCCCAAACACAAACAGACAACCGCTTCACCAAAGGGGCAAGCAGAAGAGATGTCCCCCAGACATTCGGCCGTCACCGGGCAGGTCATTTCTGTCGGAGACCCCACAAAACGCAGACTATTATTGGTGTCAAAGCCTAGTGTGGCCGGAACCATGGGGACGAGTGAGCGGACCCTAGCCTTGCTGGTGGGAAGGGCCCCATTTCCGGAGGTTGGCACGTTGCCCCGGCACCAAGGCCCGCATGGGCAGGCAGAGGGGTCCGAACAGAGCCAGCATCCCAGCGTGCAGGAAGGGGACTGCACTAGGTTTTCCCAATACCATGTTACGTAAAAACACAGCGTGTAGGCATAGGACCCCAGGACGGACTCCAAATACAGAGCATCTTCCCGCTTTAATGCACATGCATTAAGCGTCAGCATTTCGCAAAGCGGCCCTCCCTGAAAAACAACAAATGAAACGCTCAAGCTAGAAGACAGCCACTAAACGTGCAAAAGAAAAGCCTTTAACCTTTTCCAGCTCTCTATTTCACATTTATCTTTACAATTACTTTTATTTAGCAGACTTTTGTGCAAAGGGATGAACACGTGAGGCCAACAGCATGCTGCAAACGTAAGCACGGCCGAGGAGCTCACTAGGTCAGAGGTAGCTAGGCTGAGCATCTAGCGAATGCCCAGGCAGAAGCAGAATTTAAGCAGGAGCTGCACAACAGAGCCTAATAAGACTAAGATTTTAACAAGATGAGAAGTGTTTCCTCAAGTTAAATATTAATCAGCCATTTCATATGTTTGAACGTGCGCCCAATAGTGAACCTGATCACATGACCGAACGATGATGAAAGGATTAATTATACGAATAAGTGTGTTTACTATGCCAAGCGTGGCGGCCAGAGGTACTGACCCTGCTCACAACACATGGGGAGTTATGAACAATAAACACCTTCGGAGGCTCACTGCTTTTGCCAGACTGTTCTAAGCGACAGACAATTATGAGTCTGTTAATTATGTGGATATCTTTGACTTTCATTGTCGGTGAGCTACGAAAACGGTGCAAAATCATGGACGGTTTATGTGTGACAGGTGATGGAGTACATAGCACTCATACTGACTGTTACTAACCCCCCCCCCCCCAACCCCCCCGAATGCATAGCCCTGGGGTGCGGCCAGCGGCTTTTGTAATTCCCTTCCAGACCCCCCCCGTCCTTTTCAGAGCCCACGAATCCCTAAACTCTGCAGCTCAGGTTCTTTAATTAATACTGACTTAGACCCAACGGCTCCCGACACATCAGGGAGTTTTCCGAGGTCGTACCTGTGATGTCCCCACCAACGCGGCCATGGCGTCAAGACTGGGAGTCACTGGCCTGTCCCCTAAGGCTCAGGCGAGATTCTGGGGACAATAATTAAAAAGTGAACCTTCTTCTTCTCAAACACATGCTTGATTAACAGCATTCACCAAGATCGGTGAAAATATCTAATTATTTTTACATCACCATGTCTAGAGTGCCACACATCCTTTTATCGTGGTTTCTTCCACTATCGGATGGAACATATTTAGCCAATTGTTTTCAGGTAGTCTTGGATGGGTCATTATGTTTGCAGGCCCACATTTAATCACCGAGGTTAGTGGTAATACATTTAAGGTTAAACGATATAAAAGAAGCATTCAAGTAATGCTTGCGTCCGCTGTTCTTAGACACAAAAAATTAGTGCAGTAAGTAATTGCTTCAATGTGTCGTTCATCCACGTTTGTGCCAGAAACAACCCAAAATTTATGACAATCTGTTACAAATATCGCAGTAACAGGGGCTCAACTTGGGGGAAAAAATAATAAAAATAACTATACCTTGCTTTTGTAATACAGGAAGCCTGGTTTAGGTCACTGTTTTATAAGGACACAATGTGGATAAAATACTAGGATAAAATATTGACTGTTTCAGTCAGTTCCATACACTGCCATATCCTCTGAAAGAGCATTCCTGGGGAGGGATGCTGGGGAGGTTTAATTAGAGTTCTATCGAATAAACAAAATAATGAGGACGCCATACTTGTCTTACCATATTGCCTTTGGAATATATTAAAATTTCACATGCAAAACAAACCTGAAATCAAACATGGTCTGTGAGGAAAGAAAAATCAGGAAAGATCAAAAACCACAGTTTGGGGAGGGGGGGGGGGGGTTGCATTTGTTTTTTTTGCCTCTGGCTAATGGATTTAGTAAATTACCAGGTGGATGCAAATCTCAGCACAATCACCCAAAGGCCTGCAACTTCACAGCATCTTATAAAATTGACATTAAAACCTGTAGGCCTGCATCTTTGAGGAACGGTGGGGGGGTTTTAAAGAGCCCCCCAAGCACACTCTCCCAGAGGCCTAGCAAAGCACCAATCTGGCCTCTTCTTACGTCCAGCAAATTAAGAATAAAGAAGTAAGTCTTCGACAACGGCTGGCGTCTCCCTCCAAAATGCGCGTCGCGTTCGGCGCCTTTCAGGGCAAGGGGGAAAACACGCCGACAGCGGTCCGGGCTCCCGTCCATCGCCGTCGCGGACGGCGGAGTCACACAGGAAGTGCAATGCATCGTGGGTAACTTAGGCGCCAGAGGAATACAAATATACATCTGCTTCTCAGAATCAGCACGGAAAATGAACCACACCAGGAAAAACGGACCATAATAAAAATGCAGGGCACTGTTGTCATGACGATGATGCCCGGCATGCCAGCCTGGACAGAAGAGGAACAAAAAGGGAAAAACTACTCCCACCACGCCGATGGATAATGGAAACGACTCTTCCCAGTTGATACTGGCACAGTTGGTGTTTTTCTACGGCAGGTAAAATCTGTTTTGGAAAGGGGGCATTTTACTGTGGAGTTCAGAGGAGGCCATAATGGGTCACGAAGAGGACCGATTAAGCAAAGGAAGTTGTTAAAAACAGCCCATCTGCATGGTGACAGACTGCATCCTGTGCAGAGCATGATCAGAGCCAGTCATGGGAACAGCCGAGAGTCCAGAATATTGAGCTTTAGCACTAAAACCTCTGTTTCCCATGCCAATGAACGTCAAACTTTAACCGCCAAGAAAGATGTATTTCGGCGTATACAACCCTTTTGTCTGCACTAATGTGCCTTTAATGTCAAAAAAATGCAGAAAATCCAACACCCTCCACTAGAAATCCGTAATGTTCATAACACAGTGTCTGTTCCGTTAAGAAATTGTAAAGTTGCCAGACACAGCATGCATTTTATAAAATGTTGGATAAACAGACTACATATATATATACACACACACACACACACACACACACACACACACACACACACACACATATACACGATTTCATGTTTGTCAAAGTTTCCGAAACTTCTAAAACAATACAATTTTTCAGGATGTTGTGACGTAAATACACTCCAAAGATTGTCCACATCAGTATACGTACAACATAAATTGCAAAGACACCCATGACCCATAAGCCATTCTTCCAGTCTGACTGCTGAAAGATTAACTTGGAGTAAAATTTGCACAGCATATTTATATTAACTACAGGAGCATATTTCCGCAAAATAAAAGCAGTAAGCTGCTCCTTTGTCAAACCCCAGCACTTTTTTCGGAGCTGAAGTGTAATAAACTCCAGCTGCAGTAGCTCACAGCCGTTAAAGTGCAGCAAAAGAGTGGTTTCAATTTGTAGGGGGAAGATGTTGCAAATATCTAAGAATTCATTACTTCCTCGAATACAGTGCAGTAAAGAAGCAAAGAATGGGCCTGAACCCAATTTAAATGTGCTGTTGTTCACCTCTAACTCCCAGTAGGGATGCTCAACTTGAAGGAAGATCATCAGATATCTCATTAGTCATTTACAGGGTCACTCCACAAGATGGTATTCCTGACCTCTTTTGCTTCGTGTCAAGTTTTTATGCATCTTCTGATGACAGTCTGGTGGTAGAAGCCCTGCTCAAAAAAAGATTTTGGGTTGTACCACTGCATTAGAGAGTGACAATGGATGTAGCACTGGGACAGATCCGGTAACTGCAAAAACAACACTAGATTCTATACAAGGCATAAAATCACACAAACCGTTTCGTTAACATGATAGTGAAGACTTCAGTTACAGTACATGTATAATATGCTGCGTTTCACGGATGTATCTACTAATGTGCAGAACACATTTCCCAGTGATCCAGTATTGAAATGCTCACTTCAGTCTGAAGATTGACTGAACTGTGGCCAGAAGTCAAAGCTACGAAAAAAATAAAAAAATCTAAATCACAAATTTCTCCAGCTGTACTGGAAAAAGGCAGACAAAATATTTTTCATATTTTATAAAGAAGCCAGACTGGTACAAAACATAAAAATGTTTTGGGGTTCTATAATCTTCAAAAATCTGGGTTAAAGAACACTAATCACCACCAGGCAAGACAAAGAGTGACTCTACTAACAATAATACTAACGATTAACAGAAAATGCATTCAATCATTAGTAATGTAACATGTAACATGTTTACACAATACACTGTCTGGACGTTAACTCTCAAACCTGTCATTGAGAAAATAAATCACTACATTCTGGGAATGAATGACAGACTCAGCCAGATGATATACTCCTATACATGGATCACAATCCTACTCTGCAATGAGAAAATACAGCTACAAACTGTCAGATTAATAATAAACAAAGCACCACTGCTACAGGCTTTCAGATACAACTTAACACCAATGCATGGATCTCTCGCTGTATTATTTTCATGTTTGATTAGTAGGAAATAGACTCCCTATGTCCTTACTATTTATGGGTAATAATCACCGAGTGATGAACCTCTTCAATGTTGCCAGTGAGGAGGACGGCAAACGTGACCATTTTTGTGATTGGAGATATTTTATTTTTTTTCCTGAAAAAGCTGAGCACTAAGTGCTTTCTAATTAATGGGGAGGAGCGATTTGAGCGTAATTCGCTGTCATTCCAAACTGTCCTCCACCTAAAAGCAGCCACCCAAAGCATTTCAAAATGACATGTTATAAAGAGATACTGAGTATACAATACCCGGATCAAAGAAAAGTCTTCATTTGTTCAGTGTGTTGTCAAAATAAGAAACTGGAAAAAAAGATTAAACTAAACTGAACCTGTGTCAGAGTAGCCTTGGTACTGTAATATTAACACCAGAGGTTAGCTCTGTGTAACAAGAACGTATTCTGACAATCTCCGTATCCTGTTTTTTCCAATTATCGCCTTTTAAAGGCCAGCTGGGTGCATTCCAGACCATCGGGGGGGGGGGGGGGGGGGGGCAGCGCCATTTGCACTGCTCTAAGACAAAGTCATGCTCAAGTACTTTCATGGTAAAGTTCATTATAAGTAAGAGGGATTTATCGTCGTTTTCATTATTTTGGTAACAGGTCGTCTCATTTCTCATTCCAGGAATAGGCTATTGATCCAATCATGCCTGCCACTCAGCTATGACCCTTCTAGAAAACACTGAGACAAAAGGCATTCATTCCTCGCTACTCGTAGAGCATTTGTATTTTAAAACAGTGTTCTATTGGTTTTCCATTATAAGACAGATCTCTTACTATATCTGTAACTGCCAGTAAAGAAGCACTTCATTATTATCAGGGAAACATGGCTCATGTTCTTTGAGAATTAATTTGTTCTTTGTAAACTGTACACTTCCCACAGGTTCATATGTATAAATCCTTAATATCAGGGCTCCTTGCTGCCATTCGTTGTTGTTTTCTGGTTTTATTATTACTAACTACGGTTCTAGGCTACCAAGACTTCAAAGTTTTCAGATTCCCGGATTTTGTATTTTTTCTCCCTCCATCTTTCGGTCTTCTGGAGAAAACCTGCCGTTTAATTTCGATATACTCTCCCTGTGTACTGCGTGAAGCAGCATTTGCAGCGAAATCATTTTCATGTTCAGGTGGACCCTGCTGGGGAGAGCTTCTGCAGGAGAGCGGCAAAAGACCAGCGGCCCTCTGCATATGGTCTGATTGGCCTGGCGGGGATTGTGTTTTTTTTAGGGAGAGCGGAACTGCGTCACACGTGAGCCTGTACTAAGCAAGATGGAGGGGGGGGGGGGAGCATAATGGCAAAGTGATTGAGACATGAATACTCAAGAGCGACAAAACACCGTATGAGGGGGGGGAAAAAGAAAAAACAGCAAAAACCAAATAGTCTAACATACCAGCTCACTTGCCATTTAAAAAGGGGTTGGTTCATATTAGCTGGAGGCTCAGTATGTTGGGATGGGGGATGCAGAAGGAGGAGAGATGTCATGTCCTGTATTTATTTTCACACTGTAGTGCCCCTGACCCATCTAGACGTGCTCCTGGATAGAAGGTGTGACGATCAGCGAGACAAGCTCCAGAGACTGGTACCCTACACCTACCGCATCACCAGAATTCAATGCGGTGTGTCTAATGTGCCTATTTAGCATTTGGAGTGCAATAGTGCGTGCACGACTGTCCCCCCCCTCTCCCTTTCCAGGAGAGCATGGCTATCACCTATCCCAACAGCTGTGGCCTTATAGAACAAACAAAGGCCTTCAGGAAGCAGTGCTTCACTGCACAGAGGCCCGAGAGGCACACCAAGCTGTCTTCATCTGCATTAAAGTGGACCGACTTCTGCCTGGACCCCGTCACGGCAGCACGCGGGACTGGTACCGGTACCAAGACAAGGAGTGTACAATCAAAATAAATAAAAGCACATGAAGTTACAATTCACAATATATGCCTTAGAATTACAATCATAAAAGGAAGTAGCAATACATACGTTAAAAAAAATTCAAACACTCATTTTTTTTCAATCAAAATAGGGGGAAATGCTTTTCCCTCAATATTTTCTCAAAAGCGTTTCATCCTTTGTCAGGCTGCATTTGACGGAGGGCCGACGAGGCTGACCGAGCCCATGCCAACTGGAAGAACCTGGCTACGCAGGTTCATGCCAGCTCTGAACGACAGTCTGCAATCCACAGGCTTTCAGAACCCTGGTGCCAGTCCCAGACCATCACATTCAAACGACCCGGTCAGCTTTCTGGACGTCACGGCAGCGGAGGCCCCTTCTATTCTGACTGAACACAAACCCACTCGGATGTGACATGCTGGAGATAAAGCCTGCCAGAGCTTTCCAGAACACCACCATCGAAATTAACAAATTCAATGCACTTGATAAAAAGATAAAAGGGTAAACCTGTTAGCAGATATTTTCAGCTCGGCAAGTCGAGGTCTGCCGCCTATTGATACAATGTAAGCAATAAGGGCTTTACTCCTGGTCCACAGACCAGCAGTAGAAGGCACCTTGGTAATCTAAGCAGCAGTTAAGCGTTACTGTATTATTCACTAGGGCAAATGGACATTGACACAGAAACAACAAGTCTCTTATAGACAACCAAAAATTCACATTTTTCTAGACGTTCATTTAAAAAGAACAGGAAAAAAAACATTAAGCATCTGGGACTGTTTTTGATAAATGCTGCTCTATTAGAAACACTTGTAAATGTGATAAAATAATTTGCTTTGTGGTCTCAGAGAACCTAAATCAGAGTATAATGAGTTGTTTGCTAGTGCAACAGCCAATAGGTGCTAATTAGATTTGAAATAATTCTCTTAAACAGGCTGTTTGATCTAAAGCTTATTTTCCCAGATGGGTAAATGTGTTCCCTGTATTAATTAAATATGACACTTTGGAAGGCTGGAAAGCCATACTTAAAACAATTGGCTCTTAAATATTACAGTGTAAATAATAACTTGATATGAACATCATGAATATTTCAGAGAGACTTTGAGCCATCTGGATTCCAAAATTAAAAAAACTATTATAGATACGGTACTATGACAGACTAGAAAAAGTTTTATTTTGTGTGTAAAACACTGATTTTCCTTCTCACTTACCAGCTGACAGGATGTGCAGGATGAATCACAAATGAATATTATTTAATGTAGTTTGCTTTATTTATTGCACTCTACAATAGCGGGCAGATTTAATCATTTATAGAAACAAAATACCGAAACGTGTGATTCTAGTAAATTCTGGCACATTCTAGTAAATGTCTGTACAGGAAGACGACAAGACGGCGTTTCCTTTACCCTTCGCCCTGGCATTTTCTTTCAGATTTTCCCTTTTGGTATCAATATCATGGTAAGAAATTTCACTTTCATAATCATTGCGTATCACTTCAGGATTAATGGTGAAAAAAATCAAAGTGACCTGTCAGGTAACAGTACACCAGGGCCAGAGTGCCCACGAGTGGACCAAAGATGCAACTTCCCAAAGAGAAGAGCAGGAGAGGATGTTTGTGACAGAAATAGACAGCGCCTCTCCCTGTGATGAGGATCACGCGGCTTTTCTATTTGCCCTGCAGCGCGCGGTAACGACAGCACGCCTAATGAGTGTGAGGCTCGACCAGTTGGTGGGATTTGCAAAAAACGCGGCATTAAGCTTACATTTGCATTAGGCTTCAAAATGGGGGAAAAAATGTGAAAGCCGTTTTCAATGTGCATTAAAATGATGGGGCAGATTTGTAAAGCACGGCACTCACTCAATGGGTCAATTCTATGTAGCTAAAGTCATTGTTACATGTAACAATATGGGCTGTCCCAAGGGAGAAAAAAAATGTGAATTATTAAAGATGCAAACCATGTGACACACTCTTCTTACATGTAACACTATATATTTAATAATTTATCATATACAAAAACTATTATTATTATTCATAGTAGCAGCAGTAGTAAACGAAATGCTTGCAATAAAACGCATCCTTGATTAATCGCATTAAAAGATATATATTCAAAATCAATTACTTTGGCTCACTCAATGTTCCACCTTAGCTAAAATCAGTGTGAAGAGAAGTTGAAATGTGCAGAATTTTACCATAAACACATAGCAATATTACATTTAGAACAACAAAACATAATTGCAACTATTTATCCAGTACAGGTTCATGAAATATAATAATATAATGCATAATTATATACTACATATGCATCCATACGTTTATATTACCACCATCGGCAAAACTGTCAAACCTAGCATTTAATCTCCTAAATAAGACATATCCTTCTTATGCATTTTTATAAACGTAGAGGCACTAAGGAGATTAGCAAGACAACATGTTGCCGAGTAACGTAAACAGCATACGGCAGTGGCCCACCCTGACACCGGGCGTTCAGGTTCACGAGAAGGCCAGACAGCGAGCCGTACAGCCCCTTACCATCTCCCTGCTGCACGTACAGTATGAGCTCTCAGCTCATTGACAACATGGGGCCCCTGCAGGTGCAAATGACGTACACACAGATGCCGCCGCTAATAGGCCCAGCGCATGGTGTTGTAAAAACAAGACCACGAAGATCTTCATTAAGACCCTCTTCTTTTGTTGATTAAACAAAATGGCAGTCTACTATAATGGCAAGGGGGGCGTGGGGGGGCGGGCGGATAGGTCTCAGACGGAGGGCAAAAAAAAAAAATCATTCAGTGTTTTCACATCACTCTTTTGGTTAAAGCTTAACAAACTTCACCCAGACGAGGTGATGATTCACCCATTACAGCCCCAGGTCAAGTCACTATTAGGAATGAGATTAACAGAATGGAATTCCCAAGCAATCACTCATTTAGTCACAGTAAAGAGAAGAGGAGGGCTTTGCATAGCTGCAAGCTTTCATTAAGGCCCTACTAAAACCACATCCGCCCCCCTCATTTACCGAAACGTCTGATCCTTCGTGTTCCTGTAAAGAGACGCGTTTATAATACTGCAGTACCTGGATCACAAGAAACACTCCACGTCTTCAGCTGTCTGCTGTATGCGGAACAACAGCTAAACAAGGAAATGGCTTAAAATACAGTATAACCATAAAACAAAAACCAGCAAATCAGCAAATAAATTCAACATTTCATTTATTTATCAGTAAAATGTGAATATTAAACTAAAACAAGAAAAAAAACACACATAATACACACACACACACACACACATCTTTGCTGCATTTAACACGTTAAAAGACGTTTCCAGTTTTCTGCCAAAACTGCTTTCGCTAAAAGCAAGGTATAGGAAACAGGATAAGCACTTGAGCAAAGGCTGTAAAAAAGCTTTCTGGGAACTTGAAAGCCTCACAACAAAAGTTTTTTTCCCCCCCTCCTTGCCATCTGGAAGTACTAAACAAACGAAACCTACTAAACAAACAAAGCTTTGAAAAGGATGCAGTGGAAGGAATCGCGATGCTGAAAGCACAAACAATGGAAATATAAATATGTATTATCGGAAGGCTTCGTTTGGGCGGCAAAAGTCCGACGCTAAAAGCAGAATGAAAGTGATTTCGGTAAAAGGGCAACTACCAAGGCACTGCGAGACCTGGGAGCTTGTGGTGGCAGTAGGGCCTGTCTCTAATGAAGAGCAGTAATACAGGGGCCCTCGTGGGTGTGGGGTTGGAGGAAAAGGGAGGGGGCGGTGGTTGGGGGGGGGGGGGGGGATACAGCTTACAATCTTTGCGCCCAGGAATGTGAAGATGAAGAGGGAGCCATGAAACACTTCATTAAAGGAACATAGTAAACAGCTCAGCCAGCCAGCTGGGCCAGCAGAGTAAATGGAAGGACATATCTGACAC
Organism: Paramormyrops kingsleyae; assembly: GCF_048594095.1. Classification (NCBI taxonomy): domain Eukaryota; kingdom Metazoa; phylum Chordata; class Actinopteri; order Osteoglossiformes; family Mormyridae; genus Paramormyrops; species Paramormyrops kingsleyae. Next base: position 69,945,664 of record NC_132797.1, read on the forward strand.
GCAACCTTGTTGTTCCCGGACGTGTTTGTGACATCTCGCACGAGGTGATGATATAATGAACAGCGGAGTGGGATTCGTCAAGGTGATGAAGGAGCGTGGCGGAGGCGGGGGTTACACTTTGTGATTGAATAATTCTGACCTTAATCATGACAGACAGTTATAGCAGAAGGTTGCTTTGTCTGAATTGCATATCTGCAGGAAGACTTACATTACCGTAACAAATAAATAAATCCTAAAATTTCTACAGGTTTAACGGAACTGAAATGACAGGAACATTTAAGGCAAAACATTCAGAAAACAATGCACCGACTTTTTCATTCAGGAGTTTACAGGCCTATGAGACTACAGTTGTATTTGACTGGTTACGGTAAACAAAAATCTGGGTTTCAAAATTCAAGAGCTGTTTACGAATCATCGGCATCTGCCAGTGCCAGAAGTCACAATGTTGTGAAGGTTTTAAAATTTACGACACACAAAGATGCCTGGAAAGTAACAGTTCATTTTTAACGTTAAATAGCTAGCTGACATCCACCAATTATGATTGGAAGCAAAAGCCTGCAAGCAATTAATCTTCCTTAAGTGAATTTTCAACCATATGCAAACAAGTTTCATTTGATTTAATCATTATTTGCATAAAACGACTCAGAAATTTCAATTAGCCAACAGGCAAACCACTTTTCTTACTAGTACATCTTCCTAGTTTAGTATTGTTTGCTCAGATGAAAGAAACTTATTTCTTGACAGTATTGTTTTAAAATCAGATCTCAAAGCAGAGCAGTTAAAAGTCACATTCCAAAGGTTGCTCACCAAACGAGACTATGAACCTGAGCCAGAGTGCTCTGTACATTTCCAGTTTCACCATACAAGTATAGTACAGTAGCATGGATTTTGCAAATTGTGTAAAAGTCTGTAGACCCAGTTCTAAACAGACATAACAGTTTATCAAGTTTATTTAAAAGTAATAATATGAAATTAAGTCAAAGCATTATACTAATATTGAGCACTAAAGCATAAAGTACTATTATAACTACAAAAATTGCTTATGCTGCAAATAGTATCCTGTCATAAACAGCTCTTACAGTTAGAAATAAAGTACATTTTGGTATTACACTGCTACGTGCAAACGCTCAAGGAACCATCAATAAAACTGCTAATAATTTAAGTTCTTAGAGATTCCAGCTGGTAACAAGCCCCATGGCCACACTTTTACAAGTGCCATCGTGGAAAGATCATTGCTGATATATTCAGAGCAATGCTAACATTTTCATTTCCTCTCTGACAGAAACGTATGGCGTTTTTTTTAAATAATCCCGCGCAGCAGGAGAAAACGTAAACCAATACATAAATGGAAATGCCATTTTATGTGGGATGCCCCTGACCACGTAGTATCGGAATAGATCAGGCGGTGCCCAGAGTTCACTGACGATAGGCAGCGCCATCTATTGGTCATTTGCTGACATATCTAGCTTATTTCCAAAGCTAATGAGCGCGGCGGAAGAGACCCGGCTTCCCTGATACCTCGCAGGCAGGGACACGCGCATGGAAACCCGGCACACTGAACCTCAGGGGCATCGCTGTGCATCTATACCTCCGTACCGGGGGGAAATCATCCAGCATTTATTGCGAGTGCTGTTATTGCCTATGTTCATTTTAATATTTTATTTTCATCAAGCATCTGAAAGGCCTGAGATATTGGTTGATCACATGTCACAAAGACGAGAGACTCAGCGTTAATATTTCATCCAATTGACAACCTGGATAAAATTTATCTCTGATTAAATTTAGCTCTGATTCTCTTTTCTAGCTTAAGTCACGTACATCATTTTTTACACGTTCATCGATTCTGACTTTATTTTGATGGTAGTCTACGCGAAATTTAAATACACATGGCCTTAAAATAACAGAGAAGCTGCTGTATTTTAATCTCCTTTGCCCGTTCCTTTATTTGAGGTATCTGTAATATATATCCATTCATACATCCATCCGCTTATCCGGAACAGGATCGGAGTGAGCTTGAAACCTGTCCCCAGGCAGCATAGGGTATAAAGAGACACTCTGGACGGGATGCCAGTGTCAGTAATATTTAAATATATATAACTTACCTCCAGGTAAAACCGGATGAAGTGCAAAAGTAGTTTTTATTTTTTCCTTTCACTAGTCACCTTCCGTCTAACCTCCTTTAAATACATACAAACTTAATGAAAATGCTATTAATAGCATGTTGTTGGCAAGCGATTGGGAGAATTAACCGAACTCTGCCTTATTATGAAAGTCCAGTAAATGAACTTAAGTTATCCATATCTGTAGGTCGCTTTCCATAGATGGGATCAGTTCTGCAAACTCAGCAACTCGCAGTGAACAGTGCAAACACTGACACCCTGAGGTACAACAAGGAACTGCAAATCCATGTTAAACATACTGCTTGTTCTTTGAACATCATCCTTCAAATCAAGCTGCCGGTATCACAAGAATCACACAGTAAAACAAACGCCAAAATCTATGCATTTAGCAAAGACTAAAGTACAGTATATACTATAGTAAGCAAAAGTCTTAAGTTGACAAAGAAAAAATGTTTAAAAGGTATTTGTGTGTACAGTAAGCGTATATCTGCTCAGAAAAAATATTAGTTGACATTAATTGGCCAATTAACTTCATGAAAATTGATTAGCCAAACAAGGTCTAGTTCAAGAACATTCTGGATGGTAACTGCAAATACTTTACTAGACACACTTTGACTGACACACTGACAAAAAAAATCATGTTAAAAACCAACATAAACATAATTTAAGCATAAAATTCTTTGGCAGTCTACGACTTTTGCAAAGTACTCTATCACATCAGCCTTGACAAGGGGCGCATTGCATCCAGATGTTCAGTCAGCTGTCTGTCTCTGGTACTGTGGATTAAGTCCATACTTCAACCCAGCGCTGTCCCACAAATCAGACTCGGACTAATTAGAGCATTTTCATGTGCTTCAGTTCATGTTTCATTTTATGTTAGACCAACTGGTATATTTGCCGAGCTAAATTAATATACACTGACGGTCAGGAGACTTAACACAGGAGTACAACAATGGCAGGGAGTCACAGAACTAACGACTTAGCAGTTTTTCAAATTTAATTCTTCGAAAACAAGCTCAGTGTTTCCACTGTGCCACTATTATTTGTAAAACAACAACGATTCATCAACTAAGTTAGAGCATTCCGAGTTTTACTTATAAACCGCACAAATCACAGAACGAGAACAAAAAGCTTCTCTGGCGTTGCTCATACATTCCTCAAAGCAATGTTTATACAGATGCGATTTCACGTGCTACTGAGAGAACCAGCCTTTGCCCCAGATTTTGTGTTGATCAAAAGGTTTAAATGCTAGAGAAGAGGCACTTGTTTGGATCGTATTCTGTCTACTGGGACTTAGAACATGTATTTCCATCTGTTGGCCGTATGGATCTTCTCCATTATCTCGGGGACAAGTGTAGGCCTCAGTGCGATTCCTCTATATTAGTTTACTCAGCTGGGCCCCAATCCTGGTATCACTGCTTTGTTTTCCTCCAAAAACATGTGTTAAGTTAATGCCCTGTAAAAAATTTCAAAGACAAGCTCGGTAAGTTCAATAACAGGTAACAGACCAGTGTATTAATGTGCTAGCTTAAAAGAAATATTTTTTCTGGAATCACCGTCTTCTCACGGTGCTGTTTTCTTAAGTTCTTAAATTTGGCAGAAAACATAAAATTCAGTTTTGCTGCAAATCAGATCAGGAGACAGAATAAAATGTTTTGCCTGTAAAACACATAGTAAAACTAAAATGTATACCACTGCGTAAACACGGAAAAATTAAACAAACATGGAATAAAAGATGTGTGATTGTTGCTAGGAAACTACCTCGAAAGTTGTCCAGCAGCCAAAAGCGTTTAGAAATACAAAAGTTACACAATTGCTTTTACAGATGTTACCTAATATTTGAAGTTCTGTTTGCGACTGAAGAGTGTCCTCCTTGTGTTTAGCGGTGTTTTGCTGCAGTGTAGGTTCTGTTGTTTTCCTTTGTAATTAGATTAAGACCACACACCTCTGCTCTGGCCACCCACAACAATCAATGAGGAAATGAGCCGTCAACAAAAGGCATTTACTTACAGATATTTGTTGGGCACATATGTCCTTGCACCCTGAGACCGACCCAAATGTTACATTTTTATATATTATTTACAAATTAACTGTTGGAAAAGTCATTGTACTTGAAAAAATAAATCCATAAAAACCTGATAATGGAGAAAACGCTCCTAACAATGATATTGCAAAGAACTGAAATACGATAGCAAATCCTAAAGGACTTAACGTGTTTTGAATACAGTTTGGCCTGAAACTTTGGCCATAAGTAAAGATGAAAATGAGGAAATGTAGCACAAATGTAACTTTACTTTATTACTCAATACACATGGATCAGCCGGTTAGGATACTGGGCCTGTGATCAGAATGTCACTGGTTCCAATCCCAGTTGGTGCAGGAATTTTCTGACCCTGCTTTAACAAAAAAATGTATGTTGCTTCTGCTAAATAAACGTAAATAATTTAGTTTATATTGATCACACAAATCTGTTTGCAATGAGAAAGGAAGTAAAACTGATTAAAAACACAAGGAAAATTTAACAATTGAAACATGCTCTAGCACAGGGGTTCCTAAGCTTTTGATGTTCATGGACCACCCCCCCCCCCCCAAGTCAAACAAAAATTTCACACACCTGGGGGGTATTAATGAAGTGATCAGCAGTTCCACAAGTTTAAATAAGTTTCAATTTTTTCAGATGTGAACAGAATGTGCAAATGAGAGGGCTTGAAATATATTGTTGATGTATTTTGTGTGGGGTTCCACAGACTGGGGGTGAGAACCTCCACTGTAGTGCAAGAACAACTGAATTCAATTCGAATTATAACGGGTCTGATACCTCATCTCCAAATGCAAAAAAAATAAGGGTCTGATAACCCTTTGACGCTAAACCGTAAATTTACAGTATAAGGCCTTTTTTCCAGTGTGCGGCAATGGTTTATGTATACACATTTCCCAGTTAGGGAAATTGTTATAAGGGCACATTACACTTCATTTCATAGCCTGTGCTCTAATGCTTTTGAAAAGCAAAAGAGAGAACACGCTCGTTAACTTAAATTGAGACTTTGGCACAGTATCTGACACACTATAGGTTACTTCCTTCCTAGTTGACCTCATAGCCGCAATCAATTTCAACATCCAGACACTGTTGCATCTCTGACATTAGGGCGTTTGTCAGGTTGCAGTTATGTACAACTGCAAGACTCAAAGCTCTCCATAAAACATGTAGCGTCTCATCCCCAATGGGAGTGCCAGTGAACCACACCTTCTGCAACATACCGAAGAAGTCTACTCTGCAGATACGTTGGACCAAAGTGTAACAATCTCTGCACACAGTAGCTTAGCAAAGCTATCACTACAGTGCCCGAGGAAGTTCATCTGCCTCAAATGAAAACCACCTGGCACTATTTCAATTGCCAATATAGACAGATTACTAGAACTTTAAAACCCTGCTTTCTTTGTAATTGACATTTTAAACCGTTTGAAGTTTCTCATTAATTTCCTTAAACAAATTAGCTACAGATGTATAAAACTACCAAAGTACAGTACAGGCAAACTATAAGGAAAGAAGACCTTACATTTAATGTTGAATTTAAGATTTAAGTTTGCACAAATATATGGGGGTAATTAACGCTATACGTTTTGCATTCCCTTATTATGCATTTAACTAAAATGACAATTAAAAAAACAAAACATGAATTACATAATATATGTTTAAAAAAACACGTAAAACTGCTGTACATTACTACAGGCAAGACGACCACAGAAAACTACGCCAATCAATGCAAGGTCAAGCAGCCGATGGTAATTAATTGTAGTTCAAGTGACAGTGACACAATGAAATACGACGCAATTAAGAGGTGCACATAGGCAGCAGGCCTACGCTTTATTTAACCTTGGACTGGAGGCCGGGTCAAAGTTTGCCATAAAAGCAGAGGCCATGCCTACACGGCATTTAAGTTTGATACTGGCGATACGGATAATATTAAGATGAAAGCGGGCAATGCAAGGTAGCAGTTACCGATACGGGAATTACATAATTAGCTTCAAATTAACTGGCAGCCACTCCTACATAAATTGTTTTATTCACTACCTGCAGTCGCGTATTTTTTTTTCGTCATTGATTAGCATGTACCGCTTACTACGCGTTTTGCTAGTTTGAGTTTCCTGCAGAAACCAGACACGTGCATTGCTAACTAGCAAGACATATTATCAAACAATTTCACGGATACATACGTAACTTAACCCAACAAAACTGTAGCTATTGATAGAAACAGCTAGCTAATGTGCGAAGCTCTTTCTTAAGTTAATGATATAAAATGAGACCCATTTCACCATTTTTTACAAACGGGTACATATGTTATAACACGAAACTATGCTCGGCTGCTTCTTATCTTCCTTAAGCGAAAAAGCGTGAAAGGACACAAACTTACAGCGCGCCCACTCGCCTTATGACAGCACCCGCCATCTTTCCGTAACCAAGGCAGAGGCGCTATTGGCCAACAAAAGCAGTCTGACAGACAACAGAGAACCCCGATTGGTCCGTATAAAGGGGCGTGGTTTAAAGGCGCGTTTATTTTAAAGACGTAGCAGAAAGCCCTACTCTACTATTATACAGGTAATACTAATTCATTGGAGTAGAGTTATTTTTGTATACACTTTTCTACATAACATTTAGAATATGTACTTCGATTAACACATAGATATGTGTTTAATTAATTTTCATTGCAAACATTATAAATGTGTCAGACATTTGGAATATCAAATCTTGACAAAATTTCCTTTTTACCGCATCCGACATTCACGAATGTGTATGTCTATGCACCTGATCGTTTTTATTTTTCCCTTTATCACCTAATTGCATGCGTGTCCCTCGCTGTTAGGTCATCTGAGATAGGAAACTGTCATTGGTATAGGTAACATAAGCGGCCGTATCCTAATTGTACATAGCTGGTTCACTGCGGGAAATACCAAAGGCCGGTGAGATACCAAACTTTGCTGGAAAGTACACGTGTTGGTACAAGACGTTTTTCACGTGGTCCTCTCCCAGCTGGCCATGCACCAGGCTAATGACAGACGCTGAACTCACTACTTAATAGGACGTGAGTGCCTTGTCCTGCCACTAAAGACAAGGATAGATTGTACCCCCCCCCCCCCCCCCCCCAGCGTATTATAAACTGATGTACCACAATCGATGTTAGATTTCAGTGATTCCAACAGAATAAAACTCAATAACATCTACAAAAGACATCACTAATTGAGTTTTTTTTATGGAGGTGTTGGGTTAGTACATTAAGGAAAGCACTGTTAATGAGCTTTCAAGTGTACGTCTCTAAACCATTTATGTGCGTTAAAAAATGTAACACGGTTTGAAAATTCCACTCACGAGTTACTTGGAGACTACCTTCATTTTTCCTCCCTTTAATCCAACACAAATGGCGTCTCCTAATCCAGTTTTGATAGCATTTGGCACGTTTTCTTTGGATCACAGCAAGATGTTCACTTCTTTTTCTGGTTTCCCTGAGGAACCACTGAGCCCACGAAAGAAGCCAGGCTCGGTGAAGCCAAAGCAACGGAGCTGTGCCGCAAATGGGGAACAATGACATTCTAATTCAAACCCAAGCTGCCCATTGTGGATCAAGTTTCAGCACTTCTATTTGTCTTCAAAAATCCAAATCCACCAGCACAGCATTACTATTTTTTTTCCAGAGGATCACAGACATTTCAGTAATTCAATGTCCCACTTTGGGTGTCTGATTATTAAATGTAATATTCAAATATATATTCACAGTTTCACCCCATTGTCCTCCATTAATATTCACTGGTACAAGTGGACAATGAATCACATTCACCAGGGGTTGATGTCTTTGATGTCTGGGTTCATTAAAAATCCTGAAACGCTGCCAGAACTGGCACTGGAGATGAAAGGAATATAAAAGGATGACAAAAATTTATGGATGGAAAGTCACCACCTAACTGTGGAATTTATTATAAACAAAATAATTTATTTTGTTGCTATTGTCTCATGTCTCACAGTTTGCCTTCAATTTTAACAATTAGTTCGTTATAACGCTAAGCATCACCACATAAAACCACCCCTAATATTTGCTGCATCTTGTGTTTTTCCTTATCTCAGACATACACAAGCACCCACATCTTTATATATTTATGAAGATAAACCAGTTTAAGTCTTGGAATAACCAGTCCAGAATCGGCCCCCACTATCTGATCTCTTTATGCTCACAGCCCTGAGCAGTGCTGTGTGTCACTACTGGTTGCTCTATTCCATTGGCAAGTCCAGCTTCACAAATGTCAGTGTATCCGTTATGAAAACGTGACATTTAGACTGGGGTCCCCATTAACAGTAATTTTAGTGAGCTGGTGTGACTTCATTCTTAATTCGCCGACACGCACCCTTTACCATGCAAGCAGTGTGCACCACTGAGATTATTACTATGTATTCATGAAGGAAAACTCAACTGCAAACAAAAAGATTTTCAACACACGTATCTGAAATCAAACTGAAACAGTCAACACCTTTTTCAATAATCATTTTGAATTTGATATGCGAGAGTTTCAGACTTTGATTTTTCTTTCCCTGAAATTGAGAAGTTTTGTAAAAAAAAATGATTAAATATTTACAGATTTTGGCTTTACTTCAAAAAATGTCATAGTGTACTGAACGACGGCCAAGACGTTCAGAAAATTGTACATTAGTCATAGCAAAGAGCTGCACATTACAGCTGCTGCAGCATCTTTAGTCCACTGTCACAACACTGTAGATATTGGTGACAAACCAAACACTGGCAAAGAATCCAACTGTTCCTGACAGAATCACATAAAGGAAAATGAAGCTTTATCAGTGTTAGACCAAATTATGGGAAAACACAACTACAGTATACTCACTACTGCCCTAAAAAGGACTCGTGCTCAAATTCATTAAAGCAACTTTTACTAGTGGGAAATATATTTCAGCTATAATATTAAACCTACCCCAGTCCTTAACCCAATATTATTGAAATTATTTTAAAAATAACCATACGTTTCTGAATTTTGTTTGACTGAAGTATGCAAATGATTTAAATACTGTTTCTTGGGGAATTCTTGACCATTAAAAAACACCAAATTGAACTATCTCGAAAAGCTCAGAGAACATTTGATCCACTCATTCACAGCATTAAAATAAAGTAATGTATTTTCAGCCTGAAAACTTCCAGGATGGATCCATTTTCAAAACAAAACACATTATTGTGGAACTTGACACTATTGAAAACTGGCAACAGAAGTAACCCCCCCCCCCCCCCCAGTCCCAGTACAACGGAGATATGAGACATAATTGTTCGTGAGTAATGAAGAGTAAATCTAAAATGTAAAACAGGACAACGTGTCAAAAACATCTTACATCAAGGCCACAACACCTACAACATGGAAACTGTGAAGCCAAGAGCGCGTAATTGTTGCCGTCTTGCATTAGCCAAAATCTGAGTCTTTGGGCACTGTAAGTGCACCAGGGAGTTCCGGAAAAAAAACCCTTCATTACCGGGCCGTGTTCACCGGCAATTCGGATCAGGAATTACAAATGATATCATGACAATTTTTCACGCTCTTCAACCCAGTGATGTTTTACCGACTCATTTACTATGATACCTTGTTACAGATCCAGCTGTGAATCTGGGACTTGTCATGAGCCGCACAGCGCTGCCCCCTGCTGGGGCTGACCAATGACCTGGAAGGCAATAGAGGATGCCAGTGTCTTCAGCCTGTGCCGCACTGACAGAGCAGCAGGGCACCGTCAAAAAGCTTCCCATGCAAACTTTCCCGATCACTCCGTTGTTCACAGATGAGTAAGCACACGGCCAAGTGCTTCCCTTTTTTTTTCTTTGATGCGTGAGTGCTGGATTCCCCCCTTTTTTTTTCTCGTTCCGCTGCCCCTCCCTGACACGCCGCGCACCTCGCATGCCTCCCAGGGCGTTGTGCAATGGAGGATCCGGCCAGTGGGACAGAGATCGCATGTGGCAGGGTCACGGGCTAGGTTAAGCAACAATTCAGATATGTGCCTTTACGATGAAAAGCACAGCTGAGATATGGCTGCTGGGTTTGCCTGGGAGGGACTGACAACTCCCTTAAAAGAAAAAAAAACTCAGTTTCACAATAATGCCATATTTTGCAATTATTGGGGAAAAAAAATAAAAATAAATATATATATATATATATATATATATATATATATATAGCATCTACTAATATCAAATCAGACAAACCAATGAAGTAGAACAATATTATTTGTGCAATCTTGTTGTGCATGAATTTGAAGATATTGGAGTACATGAACTGTACTGTACCTTTTCTGAAGGTATATATACTGCTCATATAGCAGGATACAGTTAAAGGCTCGGTAAATACGACTATGGTGGCTACGGGTAAATGTTTAGGAAACAAAAATCCAGGTTTCCCAACCCTTTCCAAAGATCCCATCCGGAAATATCCCAGACTAAAATTAATGAAGAAATGAATGCTTAACCAATCACAGACCAGTGACTGACCCAGGAACAGCCAGCTGTTTGGGCATCACACCAGTCTGCCCATTATCCCCATCACACCAAATGGGTTTAATCCCTCTTTCCCGCTCTGTCTAGTTCACTTCATTTCCACATTCTCACTTCATTTAACTTCATTAATGAGCAGCTTCCTAGCAGATTTCAAATAATGGTTTCTAAAGTACAGGCCGCCTTGGCTGAGGGGACATGGTACTGGTGGGATAAGACTGGAACACATCACCAGCGTCAACACGCCTGTGAACAGGAAGAAGATCAAAGCCATGATCATGGTGTAGCCAAAGCATAGGATTGTGCCGGTGAGTCTGGTGATTCGGAGCTTAGAGTAGCAGTACTGTATGGAGTAGCAAAAATGTGGACTGTCTGGCAGGGAGCTGGGAGGGAGCAAAAATGTGGACCGTCTGTGGGCCCCCAAGGACTGGGTTGGGAAACACTGCTCTATACAATTAGTTCAAGGAAAATATCTAAGTCAGTTATTCCAGCACTAACTTCCATTTGTCAGACATCAAAACTGAACTCCTTCTCGAAGCTGATGGATTAAACAGTTATATGAACAAAACAGAGAATGGATATTGTGAGAGAACATTGTGAGAGGGGCAGTGTGGCACTCACTTCTGCATGGGGCTGAAAGTAACAGAGAAGGATTGTGGCCTCTGAACATGTAATCACTAGTATGATCAACACCAGGAACAGAATCCGGACAAATAGTACATCTGGTTCGACCTTATGGAAAAAGACACGTTAGACAATTAAAAATAATAAAATCTCCACCTGATCGCATGGGCAGTGGAAGCAAAGGGGATTTAAAGAGCAGGAAAAACTTGTGAGTCTTTTAGACACAATGATTTCCCCCTTCCCTCAAAAGAAAAAAAGTGTAATTCACATTTATATTTTGCATTTATGCATTAAAATCAATATTTCATAGATAATTCAAAACTAGCATCTTCCATTATCTACTATCCAGTACAGAGCTGCAGTGAATTTGGAGAATATCACAGGCAGCTGAAGATATAAGGCAGGGATCACCCACCCACACACGCAAACACAGACACACACACACACATACACACACACACACACAGAAAACCACATACTTGGAAATTTTCAGACTGTTGCAGGAAACCAGAATACGCAGAGAGAACCCACACAGACAAAGGATGACAAACAAACACAAGCCCTAAGATATCAGCCCATAGGTCTGTGACCCACACACATCAGCCTCTCTACTGGGTGATTATCAATGCATTTTCATTAGGGAAACAGATAAAAATACAAAGCCATATGAATAATAAAAAAACACATTAATTAAAGAATGAAATGCATCTGGGGGAAATTACATTCACACAGCAAATAACTGCATTAACTGACCAGATGCTGTTTAGGGTGAAGAAGAACTGGATGAATATGCAGCCGAAGGGAGGACCCCTCCTCCCCCATTAGCCTGAATCCCAGGAAGTGATTTTGTGTAGAAAGACTGTTCCGGAATTTGGCAAGGGATCTGGTTGGTGCGGACCGGGTGCTCGATCCCCTATGAAAAAACAATCGCACATTCTAATCCTGCTCGACCATGTCCCATCCATGCAGCACAAAGCTCGCCTGGACGGATGTTTGTCTGGAAGGATGCTTGCCTGGATGGATGTTCGTCTGGAAGGATGCTCGCCTGGACGGATGTTCGTCTGGAAGGATGCTCGCCTGGAAGGATGCTCGCCTGGACGGATGCTCGCCTGGACGGATGTTCTTCTGGACGGATGTTCGTCTGGAAGGATGCTCGCCTGGACGGATGCTCGTCTGGAAGGATGCTCGCCTGGACGGATGTTCGTCTGGAAGGATGCTCGCCTGGACGGATGTTCGTCTGGAAGGATGCTCGCCTGGACGGATGTTCGCCTGGTAGGATGCTCGCCTGGACGGATGTTCGTCTAGAAGGATGCTCGCCTGGACGGATGTTTGTCTCGAAGGATGCTCGCCCTCCTGGGCCTTTTTCAGAATTTTGGCGACTCAAGGGCTTCTCACAGCCGAAACGGGCTCCGAGGAATGTGAGGGGCACAGAGACGCAGAACCACAGGTCCAGGATGGTCACCAGCATCCTGAAGGATATGTCAGCAGAAGGGCTGTTTTCCCACAGGATTACGCTAATCGCAATGAAGTGAAGAAACGTTATCCTGAAGGAGGTATGAAATAATAAAGCAAAAAATGCAGCCAGTGTGTGAGCTCAGCCAAACATGAGAATGATAAAACACAATCAGGACAAACACACAGGACTCGTATTATTTACTGTTTTGATTTCTTCTTGTTCATCTCATGCTGTGCTACAGATTTGGATTTCTAATAGGCAAATCAAATAAGTCTTATGTTTTGGTTTTAAAATTGGATGATTAACACGTACACACTCAAAGCATCTATCAACAGGCCTAAAACCCTGCCATGTGCATGTGCCAGACATCTGGAATTAAGCAGGATTAGTTTGGGGTTGGACTTACACAGAAGACTCCCAGGACAAAACAGCTGCTGTTCTAGCTGCTAGTCTCCGTCAGTAGGGGCGTACTTCCATCTAGGCTACATGAAATACCAGTTTATACCGCGGTACAGAGGGAGCCACCCATCAAACGATGTGCAAAACTACGTACGAAATTACACGTGGTCACATGACTTGTTAAAGGAGTAGAAATGTTAATGCGAAGAGAAAATTCACAAGTTTCTTTAATGTCACAAAGCTGAGAGTTAGTGAGCCCCAGTGTAGACTTTGGTGGAAGCTAAACTTAAGTTAATGTCAAAAAAGTATATATATCCATATTTTTGCCGTTATATTTAATTATATATATAAATGATTTTTTAAAGGTTTATAAAGAATATATTTTCGACTGGTATTAGCTATATTTCAATTTAAATCCATAAGGCGCACAAAAATCACTGAGCTGGTCAGTGAATGAAGGGCTACGTCACCACTATTTGATGTAAATACTCACACAGGCCATAGTAAAGCTCTCAGCAAGACGTTCCTTTTACATTTTTCACCAGCAAAGGCTGTTTAAGAGGAAAAGGTTTAAAGAAAAAAAATGGCAGGTCCACCTCTTACAATTTTGCCCTCCAGGAAACGTTAGACGTGCTTAAGATGCGGCGTTTCAACCAGGTATATTGTTTTACCAGAACACATATCAGTGAACCTTAGAAACACAAAATCCTGATATAAAGCATGTAAAATATCACACTTCAGGGGCTGAAACTATAGAAAGTATCATTTTGATCAATGCAAGTATAGGAACACACAAAGTATAAAAACAATGTGATATAATTTTATTTACTGTACTGGGAACTTCTATGTGACACGTTCATCTGAAGCCTGGTTTTTCTGAATGTATGTAGTTGTATCAGTAGCCACAGTCTGGCTAACAGAACAGAGTCCTCAGTCCTCCCTACCTGTATTCTGCCATATCCTGGCTATATCCTACTCTGATGCTGTGACACTGGTATTTGGGTTTACTCTTGTTCTCCAATTCATTCTTTTAAGTGGTTTTCATTCCAGCAAAAAAGTAGCAATTCATACCACAAAAGAAGAGGGAAGATATTCAACCTCAATTGGGTATGAGAAAGAAATCTTCAGTTGTTATCCTCACAATATAAAAGAAATCTATGGAATTTCTTTGTACATGAATTCAGTATAAATCAAAGGAACACATGATGTTTCACAGTCTACTGTAAAACACTGGCCTTGAACAGCTAAAAATGTCGGAAAATGTTGTGGGGTGAAATGTGGGAAAGAACTCCTCAAAAATGCTGTAAAATTAATCAAAGCGCCACGCGTAAGTGAAAATCAAAATGGCTCCTAGCTCCACACTTGGATGCTAAATGTTGTGGACACCAGAGAATGGGAAAACATATGAGTGTGGTGGGAAGACAACTAATTGCTGAATTATTCATTCTCCAGAGTCACCGTGCTGGCTGTCAGATCTGTGGGTGGACTGAAATAGATATCACTGGTGCTCAGACAGTCAAGCTGGACAGGAGCGGGCCACAGGCCCGAGGAGCCTCAGCTCGTCCAGGTTGTCATGCGCTGACGCTGATGTGACCTAATGAGCAGGTTCCCCCGTCAGGACGCATCTCCGCCTCTTACACTTGTAGAATCTGGCGGCCACATAAGCCGCTGGAGTCTCCACGGCCCCACAGCAGACGTCACAAGGGCCCCCGCGTTTGGCTGGGGACAGGGAAATGAGGCGGGCGAAGACTGTCAAACACACAGGCAAACATGCATCGATCGTCACATCAGGACGGAAGGCATCACACCATCATATACTCAAAAACATACTCAGAACTCTGAGTCGGTAGCTGTCAAAACAAAAAGACAAGGAGTTCCACATGCTGCCAAGCCCTTTAGCACACTTTTAATCTCTCAAATTATAGCTATTAATCCTACCAATATTATCTATTTCCCCCCATTAGTGGGTGTTAATGGCTCTGCTTCAAGAAGCATGTACATATTCACATGTCTAGCATCACATTAAACCACATTAGATTTGCTGACAAAGATGTGGAAATCTATTCTGGAAAAAAAACTCACTGCAGAACATTGTTAAACTTTTTTTCTTTTAGAATTTTACAAGGACGACACAGTCCTTGAAATATCAACCTACTTCAATTTATAGACAAATTGTTTCAGCCAAATCATAATTTAAACTTGTAAAGCTTAAAATCAGTTATCAGTAAGAATACTTAAAATAGCGAATAAAGAATAATCAAATGCTAAAATATTGAATGCAGTATGTGGGGAGAGCAATTTAATGACTGTTATGGATTATATTTATGTTTCCATATATTCATTTTGCTTTGGTCCAAAGCAATGTGTAAGTGAAGCATATAATGCATAACAGACATTACATATTACTGCGTACTTTAGAACGGCCTAAATAACTGCTATACAATTCCACATCTAATAGATGTATAAACAGACATAGATATTCACCCGTGCAGAATTATTAAGCAACTGTGTCTTTTGGTTGTGTCTTCTCTTCCGACCAATAGTTCAGGCCAAATTAATCTCCAACTAAGAATGGACTGTTTAAAATAGAGCATGCACAGTATTTGGTCTGAGTACTTTCTGTTTGGACTAAAACAGGAAACCATAGATACTTTTGCAAAAGTTATTATTACTATTAAAACTGTCCAAAACAGGAGAGCGAGAAAAAATTAAATACTAAAGTGCCAAGGATGCAAAACAATCACAACAGCCAAACTTTTAAAACGTGATCACTATACAATCAGTTGTTTTGTAGCCAACAACCAAACGTGATCACTATACAATCAATTTTGTAGCCAACAGCCAAACGTGATCACTATACAATCAACTGTTTTGTAGCCAACAGCCAAATAAGATGTTAGAAGCATATAGAGAGACACAAATTAACTGCCAGATTTCTGTCAAATTAAGGTAGAGACTTCCATAAATTATTTAGCATCAAATGTCCACTATTTTTCAATACTGCAATCTGAATGCTGTCCCTGGAAGTACTAGGTGCGGTGTGCTGTGTAACATTACTAAGGACACAAAGGTTGAAACACAACCTGCACTCAATAACACACAAGCTAAAACATTAACAACAGACACGGACACATCTCCTCTTGAGGGACACATCTCCTCTTGAAGGACACATCAACCCCCATTGAGAAGTACTGGGCCTCATGAGATATACCAAGGTGGCAAGTCAGGAGAGCGTCTGGGAGGGGCTCCTAGCTGCCTCAACTAACATAGGACATAATCAAATCAAAAACTACAATTGTTCAATGGATAACAGGCTCATGATGATCACTGAGAAGAGGCCTATACATAACATTAAAAGTGGACTGTGTAGGATGACTGACGTTTGTTATTCCTTTTATAGACTGAATAAGTAAAACTTTTTTTTATTTATGTCGATGGTGAAGAGAAAAAAATCTTAGTTTCTGATTGCCTAATAAATTTGTACACCGATAATCACGTGTTTTATTTCTGTTTGTGACAGACTAATGTAACATTTCATCTCTAAATAAATTTACTTGGAGCAAAGGAAAACTTCTGAATTCACCCATATAAGTTTGCCTAAGTTTTGTTTAAAATCATCTCCAAGAATAATGCTTACCTAATAATTCTGCACACAGTGTATACACAAATACATATATACAGAAAAGTGGGTATGGAAAATGGATGGATGGTAATTATATATATATATAATTATATCTATATAATTATATATATATATATATCCTTTTTTGAGTAAACACTTGACCTTCCATTCACCTATGCAAAATTCATGAGGAACACTACATTCAGAAATGAATAATCATTGGTGAAATGTAAGTTTAGAAAACACCAAGTTCCAGTTTGGTTATGAATTCTGAGCTACATTTTTCAATCACTGCTTCGATCCACATGGCAAGACACTGCTCTGTAGTCTACCACTTAGTCATACAACGACACTGCTTTCATATCGCATAATACAAAATTCATTATCTTTATTTTCTATAAAAGCAGTCTATTCCAGGCAGATCTTATAAGATGAACACTGTAGGGTGGGTATTTGTTATTATTACTCCAGTCTCCAGTTTTTTACTGTTTGCTAATACTACTCGGCACATATGATTTGCAGAGCAGTTTGCTAACCGATTACTGGATACAAATCTGCAGGTCCTGTGAGTGTCATTAGGTCTGATCACTCAGGGCTATAGGAGCCCTGAGTATTTTAAGCTTATCCATCAGTATTGTGTCCCTGATGCCAAGTTTCCTTAAAAAATATGAAGTCAAGCCCCTGGTCTTTTAGTAGCTAGAAAGTCCCCTTACAGGACCCCGTGTAAATATCATCTTCTGGATCATGAGATGCTGGGTTCACGCTGATGAAGATCTGTGTTCCAGACCCCGGAAAGACCGAAAGGAGCGTTCCCATCCTCGCTGGCTGAAAGACATCTCCGTACTCCAGCTTCAACCCAAATTCCTCCTGGGCATCCTCTTGGAAGAATGGCACAAAGGATCATGAAAGAGCAACATAACCGGCGCACCAATTACAGTTAATATGCTTCAAACAGCTTGTACTGGGGTCAATAGTTCAGCTGATCACTATGATAACTCCAACCGTCAGTCTGTCTAGCGTGCGAGAGCTGCTGAAACAATTAATCACCTCTCTGAGTAATAAAGCAGGCTAACACGCAATTTTTAACATGCGTGTAGCACTGGGTGACCCGAAAACCCCTTCTGTTATGGGTGACAGAGCAAAGTAGCGTTAAAATACGAAGGTGCCGTAAAACGCCCAGAATTAAGCAAGCGGCCCTTGTTTGCCATACACAGATACTAAAGTAAAATCAACCCGTCTAACCAGCCACCCAAAACAGTTGTTACAGCCACGCTTATTAAATCCTTGGATGCCGAATATGAACCTGACCTTTCCACCTGCTCCATGCCAACAGAAACAACACACTCAGCCTGTCAGCACACCACCACAGAGCACGCCCGCAACGTGGGAGCAGATCATCCACCATACCCACCTGCATGCTGTATTTTAAAAGCATTCTGTCAGTACATTTATTACAGAAAGGAAGGAAGACCTTGTCACTCGGTGCTCTTTTATGTAAAGTTTATGTAAAAGCAATCGCTCACGACAGAGTCCATCTGGCAGTAGCGGGCGATGTCTATGAGCAGCGTCCCCTGCGTGATCGCGGCCGCCGTGCTGGAGAGGAACAGCACAATGACCAGGGAGTTCATGATACTGCAGGTCAGAGAACAGCAAGATTGTCCATATGCCCACAGATGACAGTGGGATAGCGACTAAGAGGGAGACAGACAAACTCACCTAAACCACTGGATACTGGTGTGGGGAATGAATCCAAAGTACAATCGTGATTATCTGATCCTCCTACAGAAAAAGTCAGGGAATATCATAGATTTTTTAGAGACGCGTTTGTATTAACTTGTATTAGCTTAATTGAGGCTTTATGTGATTTATAAAAAAAACAGATTAGTTTTTTTTTAACAATTTTTAATACATCTTTTAATACTTCGCCTATTAAATTTCTGACAACATTAAAAGGCAACTTTTTAAGTATAACACTTTCAGATATATTCAATTATGTATGAATACACTCTCAGAAAAAAGGTAAAAATGTGTACCTTTGCTTGTCACTGAAGCTGTATCCTTGTATTTGTGCCTTTTAAGGTACAGAAATGGACTCCAACAAGCCTCCCAAAGGTACAAACAGCATTAATGTACCATCAATGGTGTAGAAATGTTCCACAGAGTCTGTTTCTGTCCCTTAAAAGGTACAGTTACCTACAGCTAAGGGTACAATTGACAGACCCTTGAGGGTACAGCCCCAGTGACAAGCAAAGGTAAAAATATTTTACCATTTTTTTGTAGAGAACAAAACTAACATTTACGACACAAACATCTTTGGGCTGCCCAGTGTTAGTCATATAACATCCAGCGGAAAATCCACGCTGAATTCTGCTGAACTTCCGCATCGTAGCGCCAGGTAACTGGCATGTTACCCACAGTCCTGCAGAGGTGGTCTGTTCGCACTGCCGCGTCATGGCAATCACAGTAAAAACGCACATACTTTAGGTAATTAAGGAGAGTATGCTCACGAGTAGGATCCTCAGTAAGTACTTTACTGTTGTACTTCAGCAGTATTTTACACAACACAGCCTTAATTTGTACAACGCAAAATAGCTATAAATAATACAACGCACTGAGGGGAAGAAGAAATTGAAACCTGATAAAGCATTTATCCTGGGCCTTTGGTTTCTTGTACTCTGGCACACACACACACACACACACACACACACACGCGCGCGCAGTGCGATCGCTGCCGCTACAGACAGCCGGGGCGTGGCTCATCGGCGAGGAGCCAGCTGGCGGAGGCATCCCCGGGAGACCAGCACTCATCTCCCACTGGGCGCGATTGAGAGCTCCAGACCTGCTCCGACTCACGGCACCGTCAAGACCGCGTCCTGACAGACAGCGTCAATCTGCCCGCACGCACCTTACAGCCAGCGCCCCTGGAAAGTGCTTACATGCACAAAACATGCAGAAATACGCTTTCCGGGCGGCAGGATGCAAATACATACAGTGCATGGATTCTTATAATATACACATAATTGGCAATATTAGGAAAGACTCAAAGCCACATTTAAAAGCTTGCAAAAGATTTAGAACTATTTGGCAGCGCATCGTTTTACAGGCTTCCTGTACTGCGCTGCTGAAAGGTAAACTAAGGAACAGCGACTCAGCCATGAGCAGGCACTTTGCTACAGATGCACCCCCTGTGGGTTTCGGGGGCTGTCACCTCACCCTGGCAGAAGCCCCCTGGGGTTT
This sequence comes from Paramormyrops kingsleyae, assembly GCF_048594095.1. Lineage (NCBI taxonomy): Eukaryota > Metazoa > Chordata > Actinopteri > Osteoglossiformes > Mormyridae > Paramormyrops > Paramormyrops kingsleyae. Next base: position 69,965,647 of record NC_132797.1, read on the forward strand.
GCACTCTCTCTGACTCACTAACACACATTACGTGACACAAATGCGGCTTCTTGGAACAATAACAATACCGTGGCCCCACATTTCAACATCCTCAGCAAAAGACATTAAGCGTCCGCAGTTTCCGCCACCGTTATACCTGCATATATTCTTATATTTCCGATGTTTCCTGGTTGAGCCCTATCAAAATAAGATTTTTATTTAACGTAGTTATTCTCTAATTATCGCATGCCCTCTAGCGGTGCAGAGTACTTAACGCAGCCTAAAATGGGATAATATCTGAAGAAGGAAAAATCGCATTTTATAACTCCCAAAAACTGGACAACAAAAAACAGGTCTATCTAGTAGACAGAAAATTCATAATTACATTATGAAATTCACAAGTGAAATCATACATACATAATTTATATCCGGTTCCTGTATCGTTCGTTATATAAATAATTAGGATATTGTAAAATGGATCACGTGGCAACTGATTCAACCACAGCATGAGGAATGAGACTTCTATAAAATGGACAAACATTCATAAAATGAAATCAATCTTTTGACCTGCTTCCAAATTTCAAGCAAAAATTATGGCTTAATCAGTACAACTCACCAACGGTGCTGATAGTTCAGCATCATTCCTCATTTAAAAAAATCCTGCATGGTCTTGTCTTCTTACTTATATGTTTTTGTACACCCTACTGTGCATTCTTCCTTAACTTTGAACTTGAACTACAAATTATTAAAATATATTTAATTTGGCTTAAGTTGGGCTTTATGTGATTTACCAAAAAAAAAAAACAGCTCTATATTAATTTATAAAGACATATAAGCATAACAGGTTAACAATTTAGCATCAATAAAATTCCAAAATTAAATTATACCACATAATTAGATAATTAGATTTAAAAACAAGATCAATATACAATGCACATAAATATACAAAATACATCATAACACACAACTTATATGAAGAAAGATCAATCATTTAATCAAATAAAACCTGACCCAATTTTTCTGAGTGACTTGTCTCTGACTCTTCAGAGCAAAAATCAAGCCTGAAAAAAAAATACAGATTCTCAAAAAATTATAGTGTCATAAGTGCTACCACTAATATTTTTATACTTTCAGATCCCAGGAAGGCCATTGGTGAACAGGTGTCATTCCCAGTTAGACTCAAGAGCACAAACACACAAACAGTCACATTTTGTTCAATGATCGTACCTTTAACCTGATATGCCTTCTGGGGGTGTCTTCTGTCACTTGGGTTGTTATCTCACAATTTACTATGTATATTCCATCCAAACCCCTCCCTCCTCCCCCATTTTAACAAACAGAAAAAGGTCAAATTTCTGAGAAGTGACTTACACGCATGTTTCATGCTGGGTCGTCACATTTCATTTTCCAAGACCTTTTCTGTCATGCACCTATCAACTGACTAACTCTGTGTGCTCATTTCGGTGAAGCAGACACCTTAGGCTTGAATCTCCCCTTTCCCAGTGGAAAATAAACAAGTGTAAATTTTGTGGCCCGCAGACTTGACCAGTGGTACGCCTGGATTTCAGCTAACAAGACAAAGGATGCATTCTCTAAAAATTTCCCCAAACACTTTACACACTTTGGGCTACACATTAGGGATACTTCAGATACACTTTATAGTATATTTTATAGTGTGATTAAAAGAGAATACGTTTAGTGTCACACCCCGCTCCGTCCGATCCTAATGTGTGCCACGCCCCCTCGTTAACCTCATGTGGAATCCCAGTGTTTTACAGCTGTTTCGGATTGTTGTCATTAGTTCAGTGTATTTAGTCCGCGTTTCCGTTTGTATCCCCAGTTCGGTCATTGACGTTGTTATGTGGTGTGCTTTGTGCTCTGTGTGCTGTCATTAAAACCCGTATTCCCCGATCCCTGGCGTCCGTTCGCCTGCTTCCCCGATCCGTGCTGCACGCGACGTGACATTTAGTGTGTAGTTTCAGTGATTTTATTCAGTGCCTTGTAACTCCTACATCTCTTTCAATAACAACACATTCTTTTCCATTTGAAAGCAAGTGAAGAGAATTTCCTTCCCAATTTAGTGAAAAACCTTTCTCTCCTCCCCCCCCCCCGCCCCACCCCACCCCGCCCCACCCCACCCCACACACTTTTTCAAGGCTCAAAAATAGCATTAAAAACTGCATATATTTTTGGGTGCCTATTTCATGAAGGACACCAAATAACAGGTCAAATTTTTCATTACAATACACTAATTTGTTACTCCAAGTCTTTCACTGTTTTTTTCACCTTGAAAAAGGACTTCAAATTTGTACATACCCATAAAAAGTATTCTATATCTGTGACGTTGACACCATTTTGCAGTTTGAGCACCATTTTTACTAATTAGTCAACATTATTTGCTTCTCATTGGGGTTGAGTCACATTGTTTTAGGTCATGGGTGAATACAGATGTTTGTGTTTGTGTACATAAACTATCATATCAACAGCCTATGTGGATTTTAGTCTTCCACATGCAAAAATTACTCATATAGCATATCTGGTATATTTAGTTTGATATTATGCCACAATCATGGCCAGGACTGAGAGGCTTAGGAGGAGTTTCTACCCCCAGGCCATACGGTTCTGAACCTGGACGTGCCATTGCTACTCACACCCTGATGTACATTGGGCTCTTGTACCCCTCACCATATCTGCACTGTTACACTGCTCACTTTTTTATGTCTGTGTTACCGTTGATTTTGAACATACTTCTCTGCTTGCATTTTTAGCTTTTTTTGCACTCTAACTTTAGCACAATTTGGAGTTTTAAATTTGCACCGTCCACAAAAGAGCGTTTCGGGACTTTGTACTTTGTATAACTATGTACATTATGTGACAATTAAAGAATCTTGAATCCGTATCCGTGGATTTACTTATACAGTGTATTCATAAGATAGGACAGATTCTACAGGATCCAGTCTGTTCACAAAAAAGCTCAATTTCAGACTTAGAGAAAAAAGAAAAGTTTGAGGAAACGACATCAAGCCCCTTATGTCGCATTGATAAACAAAAAGTTATTTAAATTATGCAGTGACTAGCTGAACATTATTACTGCATGCAGGCCACGTAAAAGCACACAGAAGCACAACAGGATGTGTTGAACTTTTTTTAAAATGAAATTAATAGCATGTCAGCTTATGATATTCACAAGCAGAGTCATTCAGTAGGTAGCACTGTGGTCCCTTATGGTTATCACTGTGTGGATTCCTCTGGGGACTCCAGTTTCCTCCCACATGCACAAAACATGCAATTTAGATCGACTGGCATTTGCTGCAGAGGCACAGCGACAGGACAGAGAGGGCAGGAAAGATGCCCCAGGACCCCCAAGCTCTGAGGGGCCCCCAAGCTCTGAGGGGCCCCGAAGACGGCCGATTACACAGCACATTGCACCGACAAATCTGCTTTTTTTGTGCATTTATTTTTCTTTTCTTTCACAAAAGTGAAAATAAAGGCCTCATGTTTATTAAATTCTCTTTGTTGATATTATTTACACTTCATAGTAAAATAAATGTGATAAATTTGACCATGCTGGAGGAAAGGGGAGTTGGAGGGGCCCATGGAGTTTTTTGCCTGGGGCCCCCAGAGTCCCTAGAATCACCTCTGGATTGCTGGTATGCAAGGGCATGCTGTTATCTACTAAAATCCTGTCTAAGGTATGCCCTGGGGTGCACTGGCACCCTGCACTGGATACAGTGATGGAAAGTGGATTTGGTGGATTTTAGCAGGATAGAAATTTCCATTTGTTGACAACATCATAATAACTAAGTAACCACTCAAAAATGCTTCAGTAGCCTGTACCTCACCATAACATGGCCCGGATACCAATGGTTTTGTTTAAAGGAACTTGTTGCTATATACATAAACAGATGTTACAGTTTCCAACAGGGACTAGTTAACTTGAACGCTTGCGATGGAAATCGCAACAACAACAATAGCAATAATAATAATAATAATAATAATAATAATAATAATAATAATAATAATATATTCACAAATGCCAAACTGGGAAAATGGAAGGACGCAAACTTCAAGGGAATGCTCGCAGTTTTCAGCCCCTTAGTCAAACTTGGTCCATTTTAAATGACTACATTGCAGTCCGGTACTAGACCTTTTTCCCAGGCTCACAAAAACTGACAGAAGCCAAACCGGGAAAACAAAAGCTACAAGTCTACGAAGGAATCCAGCAAGAATAAAGATACAACAAGGATGCGGCATTCTGTGGCATTATATGGAGAAACTATTTTACATTTGGCGGATTAAATGCAAACCAGTAGGGATATAGTTATAAAATACGTTTACGGTAGCAGTAGTTGCTGTAATCTAATTTCTGTAAGACGCATTCTATTATATTGCCGATAAGGATTATGGGATCCCGGACGACTCGGCTTTACTAGGATGGTACCACGCTCCACAGTGAAGTCGTGATTGTTGAGCTATGGCACAGTAAACTTTTTACATTTCCATTAAAGTGCATTTGGACATGAAATAACACTTAACAATTCGTTAACTGCATTTAAAAGTTAACATTCATTTATGCCAGTTACATATCAGAAGTCAGAATAATTTGAAATTTGCTTCACGTACCATGCTTCGTTAATACCATTCTCTTCATATGGTATGATAAAATAGTTTAATAATCAAGGTAACTCAAATGAGGTGAAAGAATCTCGGTAATGCTTTATTTAAAGCAGTCATGCTTTAAGTAAATGAATTATATATACCTTCATAATACATTATAATGCATTCATAAACTATTATAAACACAGTTATGCCTATAACTATTTATAAAAAGGCATAACACATTATAGCAGCGTGCTGTATGAAGCTCTCATCTATAATGCACTATAAATACCTTCATAATGCATTACAATGTCTAATGCTGACCATTATATACTAATATAGACCAATGTGGCTATATAATGCCTTTTCATAAATAGTTATAGTGGTGTTTATAGTATTTTGTGAATACTTTATAATGCATTATGAAAGTGTCTATAATGCATTATGATGACTGCTTTAAGTAAAGTGTTACCAAAATCTAAAACTGTTAAATGTCAAACGGCATCTAACAGTCTGATTCGCTTTCAGAAACTGTCTATCCATCTGTGTACAGAAACAACCGCAGATGTTATCGGTGCATTTTCTTCACCTTTATTCTACCTACTGTGCTTTCTGAGCATCAGCAACTTATTAGTAAAACAGCCATGAAGTACACAATACTAACGGTATTTCAAACGAGATCAATGCGTATGACTGTAATAGGAAACCGAATCTTGAACCTGTTACTTAATATAATAAACTGAATCATAAACCGAATCTTCTGTATAATAAATATAAATGGTCAGCACTGGATAAGTGGATTATGGTAGTAAAACCTTGGGGTTCTGCCAGGGTGAGGTGACAGGTGATATAAATGCAAAGCAGCATTTACAAGCTTTATACTACTACTACTACTACTACTACTTTTTCTTTCTTTTGTTCTATTGCCCACCACCACCCCCCCTCTTCGGAGGACAACTTTATTTTATATTAAATTCAAGAGCAAAGACTCCAAACTCACCCGTCCTAGTACCGTGGAAAAAAAAGGGGGGGATACAGAAACACTACTACAGTACTACTCATTATTAGTACTACTACTACTACTACTACTACTAATAATAATAATAATAATAATAATAATAATAATGTTGTTACAGAGTTTGTAAACTGTTTTGATACTTTTTGATACTATTTTGTAACTATTTAAATCTATTTTATATACACTCATCTTTCCACTTTTTACCAGTGTACGATGATATATATCTATCATACTGATAAGATATAATGTTTTATAATTAATGTATGGTTGTTTGTAGTGCAAGTTACACGTTGACAATTAAAAATGAATATGTTTTTATCATAGCATAGGTGTGTGAATTTAGAGATTTAGAAAGTAGTCGTCTTCCTATAGAGGATTTACAGAAATCAGATATTACGGATTTAGATGTACAGTACTTAAATATATGATTAAACATCATGAATAAGAAATAATATTTAAAATCTTATGTCAATGTTAAACTGACACCCTCAAACTAGAACATAAAATTCAGCCTAACATCCTAAAAACACTTAGGTCTAATAAAAAACACAATTTTATACTAAAATTGCAAGTAATTATATTGACATCCAAGCAATAGGTGGCAGTTGGGGACAGTCTTGTGGTCGACAGAGAACACAGGTGGAAGCCAAGACAGTCAGTACTGGCCCCATCAAAAAAGTAGAAACATTTTTCTGAAACTGGTGACTCATCTCAAGAATGTCTGGCTGTAAGGTGTTGCACTGCACACTAGCTTGTGTGACGTGTGTCTGGTCTGTTATGTCTCGTTTGTCTTGTGATATCACTGTGGTCTTTTATTATGATATGTTTTCTTATTATTGAACATGCTTAGTGAGGCTGGTAATGGCTCACAATCCGGAAAATTATTCCCTCCTTTTTGGACGAACATTAGGTTTGCATACCTGGCAAACGGGTACAAATTACCAGCCAGATAAGTTGGCATCCCTAATCCCTAATAAGTTAGCAGGTTAAACTCCTCAGGGCTTTCAGACAAATGTTGAGCAAGGAAACATGAAGGCAACTTGCAGGAACTGTCTTGTAAAATAACACCACCTATGAAATGCTTCTTAAAATAGGATATTGACTGGTACTATGTATACATCACATCAATATATGTAACGCTGACTCATCATATTAGTACAAAGGCACATATACATCACTAGCTGTTGTTTGATTGTAATTTCTCCATCAATTTCACATACATACTGTTGACAAAGTGAGCGACAAATAATGGTGCTGATTATCTAATAGAGTAACACTCATTTCCTACATATAGCCTGAAGAAGGACATACGAGAGCAAAATTCACCAATTAAAAAACTGAATGATCTGCTGAGGTAGCTTATCTATCAGACTTAATTATCATTGCTACATTTGAGGGAAAAACAGTGTAAAATATAAATCAGATTCCCTATAGTTCATATCAAAAGAAAGTTTGAAATTAATCTTTTCACTCAGTTTAGTTATGTATCACTCCATACATTTTTTGAAGCGCAAGCATCAGTAAGCACACAATTCAGTCCGGACATTATTTGATTGCTGTCTGTCTCTCAAGTTGGAACAAGGCAATAAAAACACCAGCAGAAAGAAGTATACTTTCTGCCCTATACCCATGTTCTCCATGGTGCATTCTACCATAACCTAAACCCTACAGAGCTCTCCGCTGCTACTTTGGTTTGCTGAGTAGCTTAGAAACCGCACTGGCAGATATTAATAGATTCAAAATATCGCACCCATTGCTGCTACCATTATCCTATCCATTTCCGCTACCTATTGAATATTTTGTCCTCCTTCAGTCGTAGTTTTAATTATTCTATTTCAGTCATTTGAAATAATATTATTTATTCATTTTATTTATATATTACTACCGGCCGATCCTTTTTGATAAATATCGTTGATAATAACTTGAAAAATTGTTCGTAGGAAGTATTCAAAAACCATGTAACACAGACTTTGTCTCAATCATTCAAATCATTCAGCATATTTTGCGTAATTAAGGAAAAAAAATTAAGTGCATATGGACATATTATATACCATTAGATGCATCTCCATCCATCCATCCATCCATCCATCCATCCATCACCGTAACCGCTTAGTCGCAACCGGGGTCGCAAGGGGGACCAGAGCCAATCCCGGGAACAACAGGCACAGGCAGGAACCAACCCTGGGCAGGAGCCAGCACACAATTACGGGGCCAACTTAAAGACGACAATCAGCCTGCTGCACAAACTTTTGGACTGTGGGAGGAAACCGGAGCTCCCGGCGGAAACCCACGTGAATTCCACACCCGAAGGTCCAACACCCGACTAAACCAGGACCTTTGTGCTGTGAGGCAGCAGGCACCAACCACTGCGCCACTGTGCCGCTCGTTAGATGCATCTCAATTCACAAAAGAGGATGATGCACAAATTTTGAATATGTCACTTAAACTTCACTAGATATTCGCCGAAAGGTATTTCACTTAGGTATAGCACCCCCTGTAGGTTGACATGCGGCATTTTTTTGCATATGCAGATTGACCAATAGGAGGTGCTACAACAAAAATGAAAAACTGGCTCTGCAGCCTGAACTGTCAATTGTTGAAATGTGAAGTTTGTAGGGTTCACCATCAGCAGGAGGTGAATGTGGGTAACTGTGTCCTGTTTTAAACGTATGGCTTTGTGGCCTCTACTCCATTCCACAGTTTAACATGAAATTTTAAGGGTGGGTATAGCCTAAGGACTTCTGAGGACAAAAAATGGCACGTCTCAACCAAAGGGGGGCGTCGTAACAAAGCGAACCGCATTTTGTGTAATAACTCATGAGGTGTAAGTCAAATGTTCAAACTTTGTGATAGAAGACACTTTATTCGTCACATACATGGTTATACAAGTACAACATGTAGTGAAATGTACCCTGAACGACCCTTAGAATATGGAAACCAAAAATAGAATTTAGAGTGAGGCAACAGTTACAATAACTAAAGTTACAATAACTAAGATAATATACACATCACTAGCTGTTGTTTGATTGTAATTTCTCTATCAATTTGACATATATACTGTGGACAAAGTGAGCAACAAATAATGGTGCTGATTAACTAACAGAGTAACACACAAAATATATATCATATATATATTATGTATATATTGTGTGCTATCCTCTTCTGCGAATTGAGATGCTTCTAATGACATATAATATGTCAATATGTAGTCCTATTTCAGCTTTTTTCCATAATTATGCAAAACATGCAAAACTTGCTTTTGTGACCTAATAATTGGTGCTTCATCTGTGGGACACAAGTTGTGAATCACGTGATTCTCAGCATCTTCCTTATAAATATCTTTCCATTCTTTCTTTTTGTGATTTACTTACTTTCTGTGCTGCAAGCTTGGCTTCATTTCTCTGGTTATTAAGTGCTGTTTTATGCTCAGTTACCAAAAGATTTTCCAAATGACATCAAAGTGAACTGCTATGTAAAGCACGACAAATTTTCATGGTCATTCTACAAACAGTGAAAATATGTGTGGAAGCAATCAAGTACAAGAGCTGCAATCTCGGCAAGGACATCAGACCAAGATGACTATCAGAAAGGTACATCCATCCATCTTTTGAAACTTGCTCTCCGTAGCTGGGGGGTCACAACATAGGGATAGCAAATGTGCAGGGACCCCAGGGTTGGGGGTTAAAGGGTTTGCACACACTACCACCTGGAAATATTAGATCCTCTGTTTACCCGTTTGCCCAGTATGCAAACTTAATGTTGATCAAAAATGGAGGGGATAGTTTTCCTAATTTTAAGCCATTACCAACCTCAGTAAAAGTGTTGTGTGTGTTTTCGGAAAATATGTCATAATTAAAGACCAAATTGATGTCATAAAACAGCCGATGTATAATAGATGAGACACACATCATACACATTTGCATGCAGTGCGATGCCTCACAAGCAGACATTCCTGAGATGAGTCACTATTTTTTGAAGACCGTTTCTGCTGCTTGACGGGCCCGGCTCATTGTCGACCACATGGGTTCATGACCGCATTAATTCACGACCGCATTGGTTGCTGACCACAAGATCCCCAGACTGCATCATGTTGCTAGAACCCCAGTAAAATTGCTTGAAATTCTAGTAATAGTAGCAGTAGTAGTAGTAATAATTGCAGCTGAAGTCAAAGAGCAATTCCACCTGCAAGATTCACCAGGCTCCCCTTTAGAGAAGCCGCTGACAGAGAGCATGCTGAAGAGCAAAGAGTCAGTTTGATGAGCTACGTTATGGCTGGTTGTCCAGTGTAAATGCCTACAGAACACCTTCACAGGCACAACATAATGGCGAGCTATCTGAGTGGGTCGATCTGCAAGGAACTCGTCCATGAAATTCCTGAGCGCTGGCTTGACCACGACCCACAAACAGTCACAAACATCGATGCGTCAATCACAGTTATGTGAGACATGGTCATTAACAGCAATAGAGCCATGTTGGCTGAGGTAACGGTCTGCGACAGGAAAGCGAAAACATGCCTCCTGATCAATGATGCGACCCCAGGCAACATTAACCTTCTAACAAAGGAAACTGAGAAGTTTAGCAAATACAGAAATCTGGCGACAGCAATTTTTCGAACATGGGCCACAAAAATTGTGCCGGTTGTCACAGGAGCATTCGGGACCTTGAAGAAGGGATTCAGTTACAACCTGGAGCCACTGCCCAGGAACAGTGTGAAAGAGCTATAAAAGATCATGCTGGTAGGAACTATGCATATTCTGAGAAAAAAAATATCTGAAGTAATACTCAGGTCTCTGGTTATGACCCGGTTAATTTGTAAAGACCAGCTTAAGGGCTGTAAAGTCAAATATAATAATAATAATAATAATAATAATAATAATAATAATAATAATAATAATTATTATAATTATAATTATAATAATCATCATCATCATCATCATAATTGCTTGGACCCGTAATAGATAAAATACAATTACTTACCTGTTAGATCCAAATAAGACTTCCACACACACGACATTTCAAATACAATTGCGATACACATTCTGGCTTGTGATGTACTGTGTGGGAGTTTGGTTTATGACGTTAGCGATGTTGAAAGGTTCCTCAGTTGGGCTTCAGCTGTCAGTGAAGATAGACACAAGGCTCCTTGTTCAGTCAACAGACTCAACAGCAGGTATAATACATACTTTAATACTTTGTAAATTTTTTAGTTTTTAATTTAACAATCTGATATTGTGTTAATAGAACTAAATTAATATTTTATTCCAATTATAGTTTTAAAGTTTATGGAATGCTTTTACTCTTTGTGCTAACAAAACAGGTTCTTACAAAGTTTTGTCCTTCATATAGGTATTCTAATAGAAATTAAGTGAATTCGCAATGAATTCTTCTTGGATTGAAATGAATTTCAATAACATAAGCTTCAACCAGACTTGTGATGTTTTCATCTCTACAAAGCATTCCCAAGTCTTGTATCCAATCTTCTACACTCTGGTGTTTCTGGTTAGCGTATCTGGCAACAGTCTGGTCCTCTTGGTCACCTGTAAAAAACGGCAGAAATTCAATGCCACCTCTTTGTACCTGATCAACCTAGCGCTGTCTGACACTCTGTTCATCCTCGCCCTACCTGGAAGAATTACCTACTATGTAAGGGAATTCGACTGGCCGTTTGGGGACCTCATGTGCAGAATAACCACAGTGGTGTTCTACACCAACACCTATGCCGGCATTGCGTTCATGACCTGCATCAGCCTGGACCGTTATCTAGCCATGGTTCATCCGCAAAGACTGATACGATTCAGGAAGGTGGAAGTGGTGCGGACTGTGTGCATGCTGGTCTGGCTTCTGGTGTTCCTCCAGACCGCTCCCCTGCTCTTCAGAACCATGCTCGGCAGCAACAACGGGAAACGGACCTGCATGGAATACTTCAGCTTCGACGGATCCCACTTAGTGCCTTACCTACTCCTTGCCGCCTGCACCATCAGCTTCTGCATCCCTCTAGGTCTGATCGTTGGCTGCTACACCCAGATAAACCGCAAGCTCTCGAGATGTGGCAAGCAAAATTCCATGATGGGCCGCACACAACGCAGTCACAGGGCCAAACACATCACCCTGCTAATCCTCTTCACATTTATAGTGTCCTTCAGCCCATACCACATCAATATCATGCAGTTCATGGTCCGTAAGTTGCTCAGACAGCCCACTTGTAAGGAACTGAGGGCTTTCAAGCTATCTCTGCAGGTTACCGTTTCCATGATGAACCTCAACTGCTGCCTGGACCCAGTCATCTACTTTTTTGCTATAAAGACATACAAACAAAGAGTTCTGAGCCTGATTAAGGGTTACCGTAACACCTCTGTCCCATCCACCAGAACTGTGCTTGAATACAGCAGTAGTAACACATAAGTCTCATATTAGACCAGTTGTTCTCCTTTCATTACAACCTTAATTAAAAAATGCGAGTATTTTTCTTGACAGAAGTAGAACATAACATTGTAAGCTTTTTTTGCAGAATTAAAGGACAGCATCATGACTTTTCACTAATTACCATACACCTTGACTGCTTAAAATGTATACCCTTGATCTGTAAAATACGTATTTTCAAACCTTTCTTTGTACAATGTATATCCAGTAAAAAAAAAAAAAGAGACAAATTGGTATTGACATGGAAGAGCATTCTGATATTAAAATATTCAAAACATGTCTTTTGATTATGTTGTATATTGGAGATTTTATTATTTTGTGTGTCCTGTTCATCCTGTTCAATGTTTTCATTCCTGGCTGCATTTACTTCTAAGTCTGTATATTATACCACCTGGTGGCAAATAAAATTGAGTTCATGTGTCCAGCAACACAGATACATATTACTGTCTTTCTTAAAGCAGAATTGACATGGAAGCCAATAATTACATTCATGTAAAACTGACCGGAAAACCAAAAAATTAGCCAAACAACTAAATACCTTTTTTGCTATCAGGAAAGAGCATCCCAAAATTCAACTTTCATTTTGAATTTAAAATGTTATTTCGAAGGTCACCGAATGAATAATTTTTCTTTGAAAATGATTATTCTCCTCTTTTGAGTCATGTTGGGGGAAACTGGAGAGATATTTAGTTTTCACAGTAAATTTCATTTCAAGGCTGGGAACAGAAGAAAGGGCAATTAATTACAGAAACTGCCTAAGCACTCAAAAATGGTAAAAACTGAAACTGATGATGATAAATTTGTCTGCCATTAATCTCTGAACAACATTTAATATACATTAACCACATCAGCTTCTAACTAAAGTATATGATTGAATATTATTTAATTTAGAAAAAATATCACTATAGGTGGCATTTAAAACTACTAAAAAATGTAAATGTATCTACAATTGCAAGACAGCATTCTAGAAATGTGAATATGAATGTAAACTATATTGTTTGCTATAGCTGATAATGACGTTTAAGCTAAACCAGACTCTGATTCAGAATACATGTTGTTCTCTATCTGTGTTTTGACGATCCAGAAGAATGTGAAAATAAGGGAAAGTTTGAGATAAAGTGTCCTGCCTTGCAGGCAGGTGTCTTGTACTAAAATGTGTAGGTGGACTGAGATATGCGAGTCTGATAGCAGGGCTTCACTCTTCTCTAGCTTCCTGTTCTACATCTGAACTGCAGATCTTGTGGTAGATCAACACGTCTTGAATTGGCAACAGATGGTGCACAAGCAGCTCCCAAAACAGGCTTCGTTTCTGTGCCTGTGTATTTATAGATCTTAACGTTTGCATGCCACAGCCTCATTTAGCCCAAGTGAGCATAGGTTATGCCAGCAAAACCTCTGGGCCTTGTGGTTAGTGTATGGAGTCGGGGGCCCATAGGTTGTCAGACTACAGTAACTTAATGGAAGCAGAGAACTGTCTAGGGTTACAATGCAGGGTGATCTTCTCTTCATTGGTCCTCTCAGATGTTTCCGCTTCACAGTCACTCCACTGTGACATGGGCAGCTCCAGCAGGACAGAAATGTGGAGAATCGACCTCTTCTGAAATTGATTTATCTGTTTACTGCACCTTGTTTTTCCAATTCACTTAGAATTTTTGAACATATATTTCTGTGCTTCTCTTTGCAACAGAACTGAATGTTGAGCAACATTTCGATGTAGTTTATGCTGTGATTGTACTTCTGTGAGCACCTATGTCTCATCCTTTTAAATGCTAGAAAGATAAAATCTATGCAGCAGACTGCTTGCAATTGCAAAACTTAGATTTAAAAAAAAAATAAATAAAAAAAAACATTCCAGCATGTACTACTTGCAACTACCTGAACTGCAAAAGAACATAAAGTGCATATTTTGGAAAACGCCATGAATTACAGACAAGTCAAGATTTATCCTTCAATCACTCATGATTTATTTTTAAGTTCATCTGATACACTTATATAAACACATTGATACACTCTTATATCTTTAACAACTCAAATATTTTTCAGTGACATTAAATAAATCACCACTTTGCTGTTCAAAATAAAATCCATGTCAACTTTTAAATCTGGGTGAGTTTTTCTGTGCAATTTACAAAAGGTCCACAAGAGCCAAAATACAAAGAAAATGCAAGCATCAAGTCAACACAGACAAGAACAGTAAAAATATATTTCCAAGAAATTACCCTTTTAATAAGACTGTAGGTTTAATAGGTGTCAACATTGAGCTAGTCACTGGACATTCCACATAACACGAACTTTAGTCACTGCTTTAGTAAAGTCCAAGATCAGCCCACATGATTCAACTGCTTAGCTTTAAGATTAAAAGAGGATAATGGTTCCTCGAAGACATCATATGTCAGTGAAAACCCACTATTACACATCAAGACTGATGCTTAATTTTCATTAAATTTCAAGACATTATCTTACATGTTTTCACACCTTAAAAGAGACCCATAGGTCTACAAACATTATTTGGGTACTATAAAGTGTCTGAGATAATATTCAACAATATAATATTCACTGCTCTATTCTTACTCTTTTAATAAAAGCAAATATGCTTTTATGTTTTGTCTAAGCTGGCAGGATGAGAATGTGGTTCCATCCATGGAAAGTCTGCAAGAACAAAACTTACTAGATTATCATGAGAGATAATCTTTTCCATCATTCTGTCTTTTTCCCCATTCAGCTATCTAAGCAGTCGTGAGAACAGTACTTCATGATACCAAAAGTGATTAGTGACCCAAGGATGAATATTGCAAATTAGGAATTTGGAATAACTGGTGTTCCTAACATTTTGAACAGCTGTTTGCTTCGTTTAAGTTTCACACGAATGTTTGATGGTACATTTTGTCCAATGAAAGGTAAAGGGAACCGTTTTGCTGTATTGGGACAATTATTTTGTCTCATTTATGTTCCAGCTATTCACAGGAATGGGCCACTTTCATACAAAAAGTGACTTTGTTTACCTCTGCTGTGAGCATATTCAGTAGAAGCTCTAAATGAGAAATTGATTTTATTAAAACAAACATATTAACTGATGAATTTACCCCACAGTACCATATGAACGCAACATATGATCTACAGCTTCAGGTAATTCCATATTTCAATGCTGCAAATAAAATAAAGATGAAAAATACAAAAACATTAAATTGCATTGCATTTCACAAGCTCATTTGTGACTGAGGATAAAAGGTGAGGAAAGCTGTAGTGAAATTTGAAGGAAACTCGACTGCTTGCATGTTAGGCTGGAAAAAAAGCAACGCGCTTATGGTTTCAGAAAGTTATAGATGAAGTCACTCAGCAAATTAAAATATTAAGACAAAAAAACACATTTTAAAGTATATGACAAACCCTAGGAAATTCAGAAGGATGGTTCTTCCAAAAATGTAGAGAAAACGAAACATAATCATAAGGGTAGCTGTGCTTATTCTCTGGGACCAGACAGACTCAAGAGAAGATACCATGTCACAATGAGAACTAAAATATTAAAATGCAATATATTATTTTTGGAGCATTTTTATATCACTATGAATGAAAAACGATGAAACTCATCCACCTGCCAACCACCCACATTGGTCAGAGACAGCGGAGTGTACACCCCGGACACACACCAGCTACTGTATCATACAGCACTGGCAATAACTGCATGTCTGTGGTCTCAGGAGGAATCCCATGCAGTTCAGTGAGAAGTAGCAGATCTCCCCAAAAAAGGTGGGATTCAAATTTCCACCACAAGAAGTATGAGGCAATACTGCTACCCACTGAGCTGCCGTGTCACTGCAAAAGGCTTTGTTACAGACAAAAAAAGCATGTACACACTGTAAAATGTTCCATATAGGTAACTCCCATTTCAGTAGCTAAAATGGCAAAAGTATAGGCTTATCATAAAAGCTTAATTTTTAATAGGTAATAAAAAAAGAACAGACTCTGCTCTGATAGGATGACATTCATTGTTCATTCATTCATCATTCAGGACATGTATAAATAAAAGTGTTATTCAGAAGACAGATGATGACTACCGAAATTTTTAAGGAACATTTGGGCATTTTTCAGACGGAATCAAAAAATCTTGCAGGTTCTCTTTTGCCTGATCTCTATAACCTGTAACTAAAGACTAAGAAAAAAGTACACGAATCCCTGTCAAAATTACAAAGCTGGTCATTTTTACATTTATTTTTGGATTAAATAAAAATTATTAAAATTTGCACTGATAACAGTACCTTCCTAACCAGCCCCATACATTCAGTCCACTTAGTATTATAAAGCGTAACAAAAATTAAAAACAACACACATGTACCATGTATAACTTAAGGAAAATCAGAAATAGCTGAATGATCTGAAGATTTGCAGAAAAGTTTTTATTGCAGCCAAAACAGCATAAAAGCTGAGAATGCTATAGTCAGACTTTTTTTTTCACATTCAATATTTCAAACCATTAGGATTTAATACGTGCCAACTGTGTAGACCAGTTACGATAAAAAAAAAAGTTACATGTTATAGTTGATGTTCATTTGAGAAAGAAAAAAAAAATTTAAATCCTAAAGACTTCAACCTGAAGGATGTAGCTTTCTAAACTCCTGAGTTCTTAAGGAGGAAATGCTCTTCAGCTCGCCCCCTAAACCAATTCTGAATTGGGAAGCAAGATCAGTTCCAGAATAAAAGTCACTCTCACTCTCAGGACAGCTGAGGGCATCTGTTACATGTTACATGTTGTCCAAGGATGTCCAGTATAATTGCAGTTGTCCAGTGCTAGGGATGGTGCTGTTCCCCTACTTCAATGCTGAAGCAGGAAGTTAGTGGCCATGTTGATGTCATTGTTAGATGCTCTTAGGGCTTCCAAAGCATCCAATCTAGAAAATCCCATCTCCACAAGTCTTGCTACCTAAAGGGCCACAGAGATAAGACAAACTCATTATGCATCTGACAGACTTTGGTAACATATACCCAAAAGGACAAAACATGAAAAAAATCCTACAAGCATCAACATCACAATGTAGTGCTTTTTCTCAGCCCTGACTTCCAGCAAGGCAGAAAACAGTCAGTATTTTATTTTACCAGTAGGTGGCAGAATTGCCCCCCAATTCTTTTGCTCAACTAAATCTTGAAAAACAGTCAAAGTGTTCGTATTAGACATCGTAATGACGTTTTATGCATTGCCTAAAACGTGTATCCCAATATCCAGTATCGAGAAAATATAGGCAACACACCAATAAGGGCATTGCTCAGCACTGTGTTGTTGGGACCTGGTATTTGGAAGAGAAAATTTCAAATGACATTTGACTATTAAATTTTACTATATGGAGGACATTTTACTTCTAAATTTTTATGTACTTGCTAAAACCCTGTAGTACTGTGATTCTAATGCATAATTCTTCCCATGTTCCAAACAGCCAATTTCATTTTTCCTGAAATTAATTTTCTTTCTGGTCATACCAAAGTTTCAGAGTCTAAAAACTAAAAACTTAAGAACCTAACAAAGTATTTACACTAAAAGGCAGTCTCACCAAAATTAATGGGTCAGATCACCCTTGGAGAAGCAAAGGATTAAGTGCCTTACTCACGCATCCTATGATGAAATCATTCTGCTGACTCTGGGGTTCAAACGAAAGGTCGCCAGTTCAACTCTCAGGGTCAACAGAGCAGATTCACTGTTGGGCCCTTGGGCAAGGCTCTTAACTCCCCCCCCACCCCCCCTCCCCAAAAAGACTATGACCCCACCTTTCACAAAAAAATATGTCCCTTTGGATAAAAGCACCTGCTGAATAAACATATTACATGTCATATTACTGGGGCTGAAATTCAAACCAATTAATAACTACATATTTCATGCATTTCCTGATTAGTAGCATGTAGATTGCGGAAGGCTGTTCAGATGTGTGATTTCACACAGTTCCAAGGCAAGACCTTGGAATCAAAGCAAAGAAAACTTCTGTCCAACTACAGACCTACTTGTTAGACAAGAGCATCTCTGTGGTTTTAGATATAAAATGCTATGGGAGAATGTGAGAGATGAAAAAATAAAATGCGGAAAATACAATGAATTATGCATCCCCAGAAATACCTAAGTGTGAAAGATCTTTATACAAGAAATCCGTGTCACACCACAAAATTATAGCGTGTGGATATATAACCAATGACCAGCTAGGCTTTTCCTGTGGTTGAGCCCTGTTCAATTTAGCTGACTAGTTGGTGACTTCCTTTCATTGCTGTCAGCTTTTGGCGCCAACCTTTCTGGTGTCTTAGTTGCAATGAATCCTGCAGCTACTTATAGCTCCTCATGTTAACGAAACCCTGGCAGTGAGCTAGTAAATCTAAAACTGAACATGAGAAGATTAGCATGGCATGCTAAGCTAGTGAAATCACGCTACAATGACATTACATCATTTTCTTGTTTCCTAGCTCACCTGCTCCTCAGACACAGGCATGCCAACGTCAACGTGGTTGGGCGGTGATGCCTGCACAGGTTGCTGGGGCTGTGCATAGTTCTGGTTCTGGCCTCTGTGACGAAGAGATGGGAAGAACCGGCTCCAGTTGATCAAGTGAGCCTAAATGGAAAACATTCCATATGTTAACCACCAGACACCAGCAGAATCCAACATGGATGCAAATGCTGATGCACATTGTGACAATGTAACGGTGTAAATGATCTTGACTTGTAAAATGCTGCAGGGTTAGGGCAAAAAAACTAGAGCAACTAAGAAACCAAGTAAAGACAGAAACAGCAAAAACAAAAGTAATATTACAATACAAGTCACTTGTGTTCAGATCCAGTGCAAATACTTAATCATTCTATTTGCAGAGACAGATTTCTACCATATACCTATCTGGAACAAACATTTAAGCACTAACATTTCGTAAGAAAGCGATATGCAGAATTTTAGTTTCAAAACAGTCTGTCAGAGAAGGATATCCATGCAGAGAACTATCTTTCATAATTTCCTATCTGCAAAATGCATAATCCACAACACATTTTAAAGTGAGTTCATTTGCTAGGAAGTTGAGGGCAAGCGCCACACACTCTGAAATAAGCAAAAACGACTAGTGAGAAATGTGAGCTCATTTGCTTGTGCACCTGGCAACCTTGTGGCTGAAAGGGAGTTTAATATGATTCTTCACTCTAAATAACAGACTGTTCAGCATCCTGTTCCTGTACCAAAAAAAAAATCAGCTTTCACCAAATGTGTCCTTCGCTACATTATACAATGAACGAGGATGGATTTTTCCTATTGTTTTTTAAAGACTGAAGACTGTGGTGATTAAAATATCCTTTTTGACGGCATAGAGATAAATAAAACTTTCATAAAAATTTGTCAGACTGTTGTAAATGGTCTTAGCTACAATATATTTTAAACTTTGTTACAATTCATTTTGAATGTGATTTCACTTAAGATGCAGAAAAAGTCTTTTAAAAGACCTTAAAAAGTACACTCCTGCATCTCACATGATTATACAGCTGGTTTTTCGGCAATGCGACATAATCAGATGTCTTAAACATCACTTACAGTAACTTACAAGCACTTGGTGTCTGTAATTAGGGAACGAACTGAAAAGAATAAGCAAACATTCACTACTTGCTGGGCTAAATCATTGCTACATACTTTCAATGAATTGAGCCACATAGTGCTACTTCCTGCATGTGGGGGCCACACAGGCTAATATAACAGGCTAATCATCACTGAGGCCGAGTGTGAGTCAGAAGCATCAGACCAGCGCTGCAGGAAATGTGCAGCTTCCCTTCACTTATTTGTGGTTTTACTGCTGAAAACACATCCCTCCAGAAGACAAGATCGAGATACAAGATCCAAAATCTCCTATATCTGCACACTCATGTATTATATCCTTCCCAAGACAGACAGAAAGACAGACAGACAGACACTCACACAGACAAACATGACCACATACACCCTAAAACAGCCCTAGTGACACCCTTATGTGTGTGTGTATGTGTGTGTGTGTGTATGCAGTTATATATAATAACAATGGCATATCTGAGCGCAGATGGGCTCAGCAGAAAAGGAAGGTCACAACATCCAGGTGGAAGACAAAGAATCGCACAAAGGGTCCAGTTATGAGAAAAACAACCCAGTCTGGGAGAGACAGCAGAGCACCATGAGTATGCACCGGAGAATAAGTTCCTCTTTTCCTGTCAAATGCAACCCAGCACAGACAAAAAGCTACAGAATGCACACAGATTGTTATCTATCTCAGAACTGGAACTGAAAAGAAGCCGTCGTTTCTCTACTGGCCTCTTTCCCCAACATTCTGAAGCTAATCCAGATTATTAGGAAGACTAATAACAACAATAACTCCCCCCCCCCCCCCAAATGATTGTAAAACATAGTTTCCCACATGTGCATATGTGGCGCAACTATTATTTCTATTTCCCAGAACTGGATGCATATATATCCGTAGTGGTGTGGGGGGGTGAATGAAGCCAAATGAAAAAACCGGGACGTATGCATTCGCCCAGTCTCCCTGGGTCTTACACCTCTGGGTATAAATGCAGTTCAAGAAACTTAGCAGAAAGAAGTTTGCGACAGCCCTTTATTTTACTGCCCCCCCCCCTTAAAATAATCGGAACACATCACTGTCATCAGTCTTTCATGCGCAATCTTGGGCATGGAAATCAGCCAAGCCACTGCGACACAGCCATGGCCAAACGTCCACTGCGCCTATACCTGCTGCTGCTGAGGCCTCCTCATCTGGGCAAACTGGGAGAGGAGGATCTGATGGTCCAGCATGTCCATCCGCTGCTGGCGCTGGATGTCTAACGTTGCGCCCATGCCAAGGCCGGCCTCCAGGGGGCGCTCCGACGCAGAGAGCAGAGGACGCGTCACATAGGAACAGCAGCGTGCCATCCAGCCAGGCACCAGGAGGAGGTGCTGTAACTTCAGCGTGTTTCTGTGGTAAAGCACACCTGACCCCTTGACACCAACACAGAGAACAAACACAAAAACAATAATATATAACAATTACGTTTAAAAAATGACTCTACGCCACTACCAGAGTTCAAAAATCCTTCTGAGCTGAGATAACTGTACAAACGTTTGAGCACTGGATCAACTTCTACAAAGGCCACACCACTAGACTACTAATGTTTTGTTAACGGAGTTACACAGACCTGTACTAATATCTTTGTGGGGACTGTCCATTCATTTCTATTAGCTTAACCCATACTCAGCCCTAAACTTAGCCATAAGTAACCAAACAAAATAAAAGGTGTTTTTAGTTTTCTGATTTCAATCACAGATCATTATTAAAAAAAATGGTCCCCACAATGTCAGATGAACAGGTTTTTATCACATCTTGGGGACATGCAATATATACTCAGCGACAAAAATTAAGCACCCAGGCAGAGAGGTCGAAATGAAATGAATCTGCATGTGGTGAATGGTCATGTGACTGTATCACAACGATTATAATATCAGATCAAATGGACAACACATATGGGCACACTGCTGGGCCCATGCCCCCCCGTGGAAGGGAATCATACAGCTGTTGTATCCTCTCCTGTGGCAAGTCAGTGCACAGCTGTTGGAACTGGCCCTCAAGATTCTGCAGATTGGCACCAAGTCTGAATTGACATCCGAGTTGATCCCACCCCTGTTCAATTGGGGAAAGATTGGGGGACCTGGCTGGTCACGAGAGGACCTCAACATGACGCAGACAGTCCATAGACACACGTGCTGTGTGTGGATGGTTGTTGTCTTGTTGAAAGACTGTACCAGGGTTCTGTCTCAGGAGGGGTAAGACATGAGGACACAGGACGTCACTGGCGTGGCGCTGTGCTGTCTGGGTCCCTCAAATCACTATCAGAGATGACCTGAAGTCATACCCTATGGCTCCCCACACCATGAGGCAAGGAGTAACGCCGGTCTGTCTCTCCACAACATCGGCGGGCTTGGTCCTCTCCCCTCGGCACCACCATACGCGCATACGACAGTTATTTATGGTAATGCAGAACCAATATGTATCGCTGAATATGGTATGATGCCACCCGTCATGGTGTCGCTGGTGTGAACGGCAGCCTACACATGGGACGGTGAACCTGTCCGGCTGACGTCAGTTGTCGAGACACTGTGTGGGACGACACGGGGTGTTATATAAACCTGTGTCCAGATGACAGGTGCGGATGTCATGAGGTTCTGTAATGCTTGGCGCACAACACGACGATCCTCCCTTGGTGTGGTCTGTCTTGAGCAACCGGAACCTTCATGACGTGTGTGGGTGCCCTCTTGTGCCCTCTCGTGCCCACCGCTCCCAACATTGGGCGACTGACATCTGCATGCCCCACATGCCGGGCAATTGCACGATACGACCACCCAGCCTCATGCAAACCCACAATGTGACCCCTATCAAACTCTGTCAAGTGCTGGTAATGCTGTCTAATGCATCTATGAGGCATCCTCTGTGTCTGGTGACTAGATGTGCCAGTTCTTTGCAAATCGAACGATTTACATGCCCATCGCTGGCCTGTACATGTACCAAATTACATCCAAACTGGACCATTACTTCTGGGTGCTTAAGTTCTTTTGTCATTACATAACCCACATTAAGGACGTTGAATTACTAAATTGTTAAATGCAGAATTCCTTTACTGTATTATAAACATTTATCGTACAATATTATATAGTAGACAATAGAAAAAAATAACTACAGAGTCTATAAAACATATTGGCACTAAAAAAATAGCTCATAAAATGGGTTTCAAAAGTGTAGTTGTTTCCTCATGCACAAAGGAAATTTGCATTTGAAAAACGTGTGAAAACCGCTAGGCTACTTCAGAACTACTTCTCGATCCACTAAAATTGCTCAAATGAACATTTAAGGCAAAATAGGTTATTGCTTAACCTGAAATAATCACGTTTACTATACAGATAAATACATCCTTTTGTTGCATGTTTGAATGACTTTACTTTAAAATGTAGTGCTACTCTAAAATGTTGTGGCAATAGCAGAATTCATGCAATGTCATTTCCTGTGTAGAAAAGGTGGTAAAGACCGTTTTTCAGTTGAGGTCGTAGTGAAGACTAACAAGTTTATTTTACTGTCAGGTTGACAGTCAGCAAGAAGGTGACAAGGACTCAGAGGCATCCAGTCTTTTATGATTTGCAACCAGTTGTCTGGCTATAGCTCTGTCATGACACTAACAGTGTTGGGTAAGTTACTCACAAAAGTAATCCATTACAGACAGAGGTGGAGATTTCAGGTCCAGAAAGTTCAAATCCAGACCAAGGCTTTTTTTCAACCAACCAGTTGAGTACTCTAGGACTGTGACTCTTTATATACTCAACTTTCCACCTTTTGTCTTTAATGGATTACTTTTGTGAGTTACTCACCCAACGCTGGAAACTAACCACGGGCTTCAGAAATTAATAGATTCCGTAGATAGTCCATTTCTCGAGAATGACCAAATTCGGCTTTGGTGGAAACTATCCTACCCAATTTACATGTGTATTACTGTATTATGTAGTAAATTTGAACCTAACTGCTAAAATTGCTAGGTTTGCCGAAGGGTGCTTTACCACACAAGTCCAGATGGAACCAATGTCAGAGAATCAAAAAAGTTTCATAATCACAGAATAAGAATCCATTGCTGTAAACAGAGTAGCAAAATATTATTTCTAACAGGTTTCTCTCCAGATAGTGTGTAGCTAACACACTGCATTTAGAGATGCACAATATATTAGTTAACATATTTGTAAAAATCAAGGTATTGGTATTGGTCTGATGTGTCAATCTCGGCTGATTGCATGTCTGATATTTAAACTTTATATCAAAAAGATAAAAGTTAGCAGCACTAGAGCTAAAGAAATAATTTCTCCAATAACGGGGAATATTCTATTGAATTACATCAGCTCATTCACCAATCTCAATAAATAAGGGATGCCTCCAAACCCCCCCCCACCCCCAGATTGCTGATGATAAAATTTGCCAAGTGGGGAAAGGGGGGTGGGGGGGGGGGATTGTGAGTATCAAACATCAGGTTTGAAAATATGAAAGAAATCGATGGGTGGCAACTCTCCTTAGAAGTGGTCTCACAGTATCAGCCCACGAGGCCTGTGACATTTTAATTCATCAATAAATCTGACCGGCAGATCAATCTTTTGTTTTCCACAGAGTTGAAAAACGTTATGACGTCATTCTTCTAACTAGAACCAGTGTCACCCTCACAAGATCCGACACACACCCCGCCCCCCCAAACCCCCCAGCAAATTCATGCCAAATTTAATCGTGGGGGACCAAGCTCATCAGATTTATTCGTGGGGAATATGAACTAACTAGACTGAAGACTTTTTTTATTCATTGCTATTTGCTTGGCATCATAAACCTTCATTAACTGCACAATACAGTTGTACGGCTAGACTTTAACAGCGCTTAATATCGACTGTCGGATCTGGAAGCTGAGCAAGTCAAATGGCAAAATCGTCGTCATCCTGTAAAATCTTGACCTTTCAGAATACTAACCTCAGCGGCTGGTAAACTGCATCTCAAAACCAAACGTCTTTAAAAAAACGGAAATGTATGCTTTCACATGAAAATTATAGAAGCGAGATGAGAGTTTGATGTGTTTCTTTTTTCTTTCTGTTGCCATCCTACAGTTGTTCCATAGTGGAATAACTTTCAGAACACTTCATCAATTCAAAATAAATAAATAAATAGTGAAACAGATGCTTTAAATCAGTACTTGTCAACTCGGTCCGCGGAGGCCCCCAAACTGTCCACATTTTACCAGGAGCTGGGGGGGGGGGGGAAGCAAAAAAGTGAGTGGACCTTCTGCAGGGAATCCCTAAGGATACTGAGAAATACTGATTTAGAGCAATCATGAATGCCTCAAATATCTATACCAGAGGTCACCAACATGGTGCCCGTGGGCACCAGGACGCCCCCAAGGACCACATGAGTCGCCCACAGACCTGTTCTAAAAATAGCACAACTCACCAGTGAGCAGCATCTCAGATTTAATTTTATCCTGTTGCTATTCTTCTTTCATCACATTTGAATTTATATGGATTTGAAAATGCCAATATCTAAAAAAAGCATTTAAAACATGTTTATTATACATGAAGTTCAGATAAGTTTAGGAGGGCGTTTCGAACTGGTAGCCCTTCGTATGGCTTGGTACCCGTGAAGTAGCTCTCAGTTTCAAAAAGGTTGGTGACCCCTGGTCTATACTGTTAAGGTAAGATGAAGCATAGAGAGACAAGACAGGCAGTTCTGAGGAATTTCTAGGGTAGGACAATCCCTTTGCAGAACAACTCATCTAATTGTTAGACAAAAGGTGGTAATCTCAAGGACAGATAAACTGGACAACTGTCTAAATCGTTACAAGCAAATTAAACTTAGCAACCAATCAAAGCACAATTTGTGAGAAATGTGGCATGTGGGTGGAAAGGTACACCGGAAGACAAAAAAAACAGGTGTCACTGAGTAACATCGCAGTGCAGATTTAACTCATTGTGAGGCTTTGTTGTGTAAGTCGATTCACTGCACATTTACCAACAGGTGCTTGTGAGTTATTTTTTTTTGCCCAGGTTGAGAATCACTGATGATTCAAAGCACAAAAAGTATTAGAAATAACTAAAAACTACAGAAAAAAAACTGGAATCAAATAGGACAAACTTACTTACCAGTCCGCTAAGAGAGATGATCCACATGAAGGGACTGGACGTTAAAAGCTTGGAAAAAGAAAAATGAATGTAGTCAATCACCACTGCAACATTAATTTGTATAAAAAAGGGCTACCTGGTCTGTGATGCATCAGTGTAAAATGATGGACCTTAGTTTTCTAAAAAGTTTAGGCAGGGATTTTGGAGCACAGAGCTGGTAAAGTGCCATTTTGGGTATTCCCTTCCTTCGGTCTAGTGCCAAGAGAAAAGGCAAAAATTATGATTGATATTTGTCATTCAGGGGTAATTTTCCATCATGATGTTGTCACCACATTAGTCATTTGAAGGTGAAAACCCAGAATTTAAAGTTAGGAAAACTTATGATTTATAAAACTCATTAAGTAAAGCAGCCTCCCAGTTTTGCTCCGGGAACATGGACCCTTTTCTTTCAGTATTAATGACAGACAAAAACAGTCGAAAAGGAAGGACAACAAAAGCGGGACCTGGGAGTGGCGTGACAAACGAACCACTTCCTTCCACTCTGACCCAGAGAGAGCACTGAGAGGGAGGGATAGAACACACAGCTTGTTTCCATGTGCCGGCATGTTTTGTATTTATTACACACAAGTCTACCAATTCTCCCAGAATGTTTATAGACTATTCTTATGTTTCTAGAACTCACCAGGAAGCTTAATATGTACGGTGAAGTAGACCCTGAGACCCCAGTCTACTAGAAACTTTCCCTCATTTAGTCTCATACTGAAACACTGCACAGACAGTGGGAGGGGGATTCATGAAGTCAGACACTATGTGGTAAGAGCATTTTGCATATCGATACAGATAACGAGTAACACTTATGGGCAGATCATGTGGGAACATATTTTCATGACAGGTTTGCCTTATACTAGCAAAACAGGAAGAACGATCTAGTGATAAACGGTGCAGCATGTTGAAATGGGGTAAAGAATAAATGACTTTCAACGAAATTTCACAGAACAACAAATATTTTGTCGATACTTCATGTGTTGAATTTGCTTCATTCTTTTCTGTGCTTGTTATTGATAAAACAGAATAAAAATAATGTAATGATAGTGACAACATTTAAATATACAACAAAATTATATAACAAAATAACCCAACCAGTGGGTGCAGTGATACTTCTATGAGACACTGTAAAAGTGAATTGGTATAAGTTTAATCGCTTCAAATTTCAGCTACCCCAATCCCAATTCAGACCACAAATGGGTTTCTCTTCATGCTCACATATGATTTTCATTACCACATGCTTTCAACTTGGTTTGCAGCACAGAATTGTGTTAAGCAGAATCAAAACACTGTGACTTAAAATAGAACAGAGATGTTGGCACTCACCTGTAGGCCTACAATGTAGACCAGCGATTTGTTTGTGATTGAGAACTGACCGAAGACCTGAGTGACTTGGACTTGAGGAATAGAGCAGTAGAAAGGCACGAAGAGGGCAAAGACTGGGCCCAGGCTGCATAGGGGGAGCACAGAAAGCACGATTAAAGCCATTCTGCTGCAGGATTTCATAGAGTTCATTGGCTCCTGATAGCACTGCATGCACACAAGCACCAAATTCTTCAATCTACCATGTCTGATTCACACAACAAATAGACATCATTACCTACTTAAAAAAATTCTTGGGAAATTTGGGACAATATAACAGTCATCGGCTTAAGGCAATGAACTATTCTAAAATAAGCTTATGACACGACATGTGAAAGTGCCAAATACGCTTGTGGTTTCTGAATTATCCGTATGGGTGCACCTGGTCACTAGACCTACGTCAAAAATCACTTAAATCTTTTCTTTTGCTATTTTGTGCTAAAACTGATAAGCCAGTAAACATCAGTCTTCAGACCCATTGCATTGCAGTGGTTAAAATTTCTGAGCTTTCATCAATAGTAATATAAATAATAATAATAATAATAATGAAATAAATTAACAATACCATTACATGGAATATATGCTACACTATGGAATTTTTAAATAGGTGTAAATCTGCACTAAATAGACAGATATTTTAAAAATATTTCACTTCCTATAAAGCTAAGAAAGCTTTAACAATCAAGGAAAAAGTGAACCACGGAGGAAATGACGTCAGTCACCATAGTTACTCACAAAAGAGAGGGATCACACTTCTCTATTTCATAGTGGACAGACAGCGCAGACATAACGTGGTTTGACTTGGGCAGAGTGAACAGCTTCTCTAGACCATGTGAAGGCTAATTTTTTTCCTCAACACCAGTATTTCACAACGGTATTAAAGAAAAAAAAAAGTTTTTGTTTTTTTTTTTTGATTTGGTAAGTACAATTTTCCGAATTTCTCGAGTGAACTGAACCAAAATGTATTCAGCAAATTTGAAAGCAAACTGCTTCTGTTGCTTTTACTACAATAAAATTGTATGTAATTATAAAAATGTTTCACGTAAATTAAAAAAAATAAATTATGTTTTTAGAAATAGTACTTAATTGAAAAAAACATTTTGTACTTCAATACTTCATTATATAAGGACAGGATGTTAACATTTTTATTTTCTTGACTCAAATTTGAGTTTTGACAATGTAACGTCTGCAATAAAATTAAAAAACTGATACTGATAAACAAATCATTATATTGTGAGGAAATAAAACCCTGGACAAAATAGCTTAATAAGTTCATTTTGGAGGTAATTGTTTTTGCACAAACAACAGTTCAACAGTTCAAGTAGTGATGCTTTAACCTATTTACTGTAAAACCTAGATATAGAACAATGGTTTTGAGTCAGAGATACATCACAGGAAATCTACCTTTATTCATTTTTGGAGTATTCTAACCTGCCAAATAAGCAAAGGTTCACTACTTACAGAATGTGCTGTGGCAATAGAATTGAAGCTACTTGTAATGTTTACTGGAGCAAGTCTAGACACCACAACTGCAAACTGGTGACATCCACAATGTTAAACTGTAGTGACGCACCAGTTTCTCAACATGCTTTCTGTTAAGAGGAAAATAAAACTAAAACGAAGATCCTAACTGAGTTCTTTTCTGCTCTTGGTGAAAATCACAGAAGCTTAAGTAAAAATGCATTTAGTATATAACATATTGCAATGTCATAAATTAAAATCATGTAAGAAATCTACATTTTCATTCACACGTGGAAAAAGAACTATGTTCTGCTTCTATTCTGCTTAGGAGAGAACTTTACTCTGCCCATCAAAGGGTGTGTATTAAGCAGCAGCTACAACAGTGCAGAGCTCATATGGGTGCCTGCCTACTTCTGTTTGTGTGTCTCTGTGTGTGTGTGGAAATTCACCCCAGTAAGAAGTTACTCAGTATGTCTCATGCTACACTAGAAATCACCTGGCTATCAGATTTCAACAGAAAATTTATCTCAGGATCTGAACATACCACTGCTGCTAAATTAGCATTATGCTTCAGGTTCTTGTAAACGTCCTACTGAAAGTGTGCATGAAGGAATATACTTTTTAATTGTGTAAATGATCACACACTTTCGATCTTTGATGCATTTATGTTTGCACTTGGTTTGGGCGGCAAATATCTACTGCTGAAATAAGTGAACTGACAAACATCTTCAAAGCATAAAAGTTTCACGGGTGCAGGCAGACAGCATCAGTCACATGAGGAAAACAGATGAAGATCCAATAACAGAGAATTAGGGTTCATCTGTTCTGCATTTCATCAGCGATATTTTTTCCTGTTTTTACTTTTATATTACAGACTAATTCAAAGCCAAAGAGGCAATGCATGAGAAAAGGTTAGGGATGTTTGGAGGAATGGGAGAAGCAGCATGCAACATTTATGTCCATAAAAACAAGATACAAACACACTCAAATCAAGAAGAACATTTGAGCTTACAAAGGTCCAAGACGTCATTATATGTTGCTGCCATCGTGACGAGAAATGAAAACATCTTGAGAACAAAACTTCCTGAAGTGTGTTGATAAAATTATGACATTAGTGTTCATCCAAATAATTTTATTAAAGAAGGAAAACAGAGGCATTTAAAGTTAAAAGGAAAAACAGATTTTGTACAAATAAAAAAATGCTGATTTATTATTTAATAAAGGACATTTTTTCAAATGATCATTTTTCTTCATATTTTAATATGAAGCTAAATATCACACTGTGGACTTGTTATCGTGATATTATCACACTGTGGACTTATCGTGATATTATCGCACTGAGGGTTTTTGATATCGTTACATCCCTAACTGACACTTCTTTTTTCCTGCAGATCTTAGACATGGAGGTACTGCGGGGGAACATGAGCACCAACTCCTCAGTTGAGGGAGAATGCACAAACCTGTATGACCACCGGCACACCGCCAAAATCCTGATGTCGCTCCACTATTCCATCGTTTTCATTGTGGGATTACTGGGGAACCTGCTTGCCCTGCATGTAATCTGGCCTAACTTGAAGAAGATAAATTCCACCACACTCTACTCCACTAACTTGGCAATATCAGACATCCTCTTCACGCTTTCTTTGCCACTGCGCATTATGTACTACGGGATGGGCTTCCACTGGCCCCTAGGTGGCGCCCTCTGCAAGGTGTTTGGCCTCATCTTCTACATCAACACCTATGCTGGGGTCAACTTCATGACGTGCCTGAGTGTAGACCGCTTCATTGCTGTAGTGTTGCCGCTGCGCTACAGCCGCTTCCGGAAGGTACAAAACGTCAAGTATATCTGCATCGCTGTCTGGATTTTGGTTTTGGCTCAAACTCTGCCACTGCTGTTCAATCCAATGACAAATAAGGAGAAGGATGAGTATGTGACCTGCATGGAGTACCCTAACTATGAGAAAATGGAAAACCTGCCATATATGTTGATTGGAGCAGTCTTCTTGGGCTATGGCATCCCAGTGATGACCATACTGGTGTGTTACTCTGTCTTGTCCCGGAAGTTATACATTGCAGCCAAGAGTAATCACCTGACTGGAAAATCTGGCCGAAACAAAAAAGCCATTGGCGTCATCTGCTGTGTCATGCTGGTTTTCACTGTGTGCTACAGCCCTTATCACATTGACATCTTGCAGTACATGATCCGAAAGCTCATCTACACCCCAGACTGCCAAGAGTTGTTCACCTTTCAAGTCTCTCTGCATGTCACGGTCTGCCTCATGAATTTCAACACCTGCCTTGACCCGTTCATTTATTTCTTTGCCTGCAAGGGCTACAAACGGAAAATCATGAAGATCCTAAAGAAACAGGTGAGCGTTTCCTTCTCTAGCGTGGTCCGAACTTCCCCGGAGGTCTACTCCCGTGATGCGGTCGATGCTACAGAGATCCAGTTAAACAGCAAGAGCAACATATGAGAACAGTCAAATCACCATGCTAACTGAAGGAGGACTGCATTAAGCAGGCAACATCTGTAGCTTGAGCAGAAGATCCCACCAAGTACCGAACAAAAACAAATAAAGTTCTGGAAGAACATATTCAGTACAAAACAATACTGCCATGAAGCACAGAAGCTACCTGCCAGAAAAAAACAGACAAATTGCATAATTTGAGAAGCATACGGTGTAAGCCCACACACTTACTGAGGAGTCAAAAAGCACCTTGTATCTACACTCTCAGAAAAAAGGGTAAAAATGTGTAATTTTGATGTCACTGGGGCTGTATCCTCAAAGGTCTACCTGTTATTCCCTTTAGCTGTAAGAAATTGTAGCTTTTAAGGTACAGAAATGGACTTGATGGTACAATCTACTTCTTGTCCATTTCTGTACTGTAAAAAATAATGTTTTACTTTCCAGATGTAAAATCATTGGTAGGATTCAAGCATCTCAATTGTCGAAAATGATCAGTGTAAATAATGCTGCTGAACAAGTTAAATAACCGTCTGAATTAACTATTTACATGACTACTGAGCTAACTCTGAGTTCTGTTTTGAGTCAACCATGTAAATTATCTGGCCTAAAAGCTCAATTTCTGGGAAACAAGCTGGTATTCCCGTGAAGAAGGTAAATGGATGTATAAATGGTTTTTTGCACTGTATAGTAATAAAAAATTAATAATGATAAATTCTTGCAGAGTTCATTAGATTACATTCGATTAATTTTATTGTCATCATGCAGAGTGCCAACCAGTACAGTTGCAATGCAGTTATAATCAGACCAGAAATGCAAGAATATTATCATTTACCGAAGGTACTGTAATAATTAAAGTGCAGGAATAAGTAAAGTGCAGGAACGTAGAGCATGTACATAAACCAGAAGGGTACATTGCTGGGGTTCTCAAAATCCAGTGGTGCGGATGCGGACAGAACCACAAGCTAATCCGGACACAGCTGAAAATGCACCTTAATAATCAATATGGCTTACGTAAAAAGGCTTAATCAAGCAATAACATACGAGAAGGAATGAGGTTGTACTCCAATACATCACGACAGTGATTTGGTCATAGCCAAGAAGGCACGTGTACGCTGAGTGCTGAAGATAATACTTTGCTTGACTATTGCCAAGCAACAGAAACAATCCAACGCAACACAAGCTCACTCGCTTCCAACTACTTTGCATCATTTAAATTTAAGTAACGGCTTTTAGACACACCTGTAAAGTGAAGTGATACATCTGATGCGAAATTTCTGAGTGCATTAATACTCATAACATCACTTGCAGAATACCTCCTATCCAATCAGATTTCTTGCTTGGACCTAACGGTTGTACAATGTGGTTTGAAGATCAAGAATACAATGTAGAGCAGCCAAATTTTGCACAAACAAAACTCGTCCTATCCCCCCTCCCCAAGACAGAGAGCCCAAACAATCAGTGAGAATTAAAAAGTTGCCATTTTTGTAATATATTGATGTCTGTATCACAGTTAATTGATTAAAGTTCATCAAATGCTGTTTTGTTATTGAAAATAGTTCCGGACCTCTGACTTAGAATAAAAATCGGACGCGGACTTTTGGTCAAAATGCTTGAGAATGCCTGCCATATTGGGACTGCCGTAAAGGAAAATATATTGGCAAGCAGAGATATACAAATGTATCTGTACCACAGGAAGCAAATGAGTAAAAAAAAAAAAATAGCCCAAGACCCAATAACATATCTAGGGGACAGACTATGTTTCATAAATTAATTATTAACATGTTTTTATGCAGCTGACAACTTTATCCAAAGCAATGTACTGTTGAGAAAGTAGATCCCCCCAGTTCTTGTAACTATTGTGGTTGGAGGCCTTGCTCAAGGACCCAATGGTGAAACCACTTTGCTGACCGAGGGATTTGAAACCACAACCATCTGGTCGTGGGCATGCAACCCCCTTAGCTAACTTAAGCAATGATAGATAATCCTGATATTAATACACACAATAAAAACAGTACCAGAAAATGGATCTCTGTTTTAAAGATGCCAAAACTGAAACTATCTCAGTAAGTGTGTGTATGTGTGTGTGTGTCTGTGTGTGGGGGGAGGGTATGTTTTTCACAAGACAAAGCATTACTTACAAACCAACAATTTTACAATTAACCACTCATTGAATTATATTCTAATTGAAGACTATATAGGTCAGGAACCAGGCTGAACTTTTTCCAGCACAGACTTAACCTCGTAAACTGAAAAACACAGCATGCTACAAACAAGGGGCATGGATAATGCACATCCATGCACACTTTACTGACAAGCAGAAGGAACACAAAAAACAAATCTTGTTTCGTAGTCAAAACAATTTCATTATTCCTCAGACCACACATGGCCTCATTTGAGCCTTATATTAAATATTAGTAAAGATCCTAAGGGCAAATAAAGCTTAACCAACTAACACAAAAACCTTTAAAAGAAAGTTGCCTAAAAGAGGAAGGACCATCTGATACCCATCTGAAAAAAACACACTTCTGTCTATATTTACCTTTTAAATCATGGGAATTTCTCAAGACACCAAGCACTTCCTCCAAGCACAGATACAATAAAGTTTATTATTCTGTTACATACCATCATTCAAATGTACATCACTTGGAAAGAAACACACTCAAGGTTTTTTGTATATTACACAATAGCCCTAAGAGAGAGAATTGACGGTAAACATTATTCAATTTGTTTATTAAATACTGCCATCTACTGGGCAGCATGGAATATAATCCTCGTACCTCAAAAGCATAAAGGAGGTTATGGTACTGACCCGAAAACTTGTACTGACATTTGACAAACTATTCAATGACAAATAAACTATAATAAATGGTTTCATCCATCTTCTTGGAAATAAATAAAAGAGAACATTAAAAAGTATTTTAAAATTTTGCGTCCGCAATGTATGCTACACATCTGAAGTGCTTAGCCAGTCAACATGTCTGCAAAAAAGCAAACTGGGCAAGTCAACACTGATGTTATGCAAAGCAAATTCTATACATTTAGTAAACTCACCCATTTACACATTTATATCAGGGTATTCTTATAGAATTAATTAAACATTAAGCCTTAAGAATTTTTTCTCAGAAGTCCAAACACTGTTTTCTTGGATATATGGGGAGACTGTGCTGTAAAAAAGGCACTGCCCTTCAGATGAGATGTAAAACCAAGGTTCTGAAGTCATAAAAGATCCTGGGTACCTTTTGAAAGAGTAGGCGTGGTACTCCAATGTCCTAGCTAAAATGACCCACTGTGGTCCAATCAAATCCGGCCTCCTAATCATCCCCTGTACCTCATTGGTGAATTCTCTCCTGCCCCTTCACCACCTTAGCTACTGTGTGGTGAGTGTACTGGTGCAGAATGGCTGCT
Source organism: Paramormyrops kingsleyae (assembly GCF_048594095.1). Lineage (NCBI taxonomy): Eukaryota > Metazoa > Chordata > Actinopteri > Osteoglossiformes > Mormyridae > Paramormyrops > Paramormyrops kingsleyae. Next base: position 70,000,050 of record NC_132797.1, read on the forward strand.
GCTGCATCATCCAGGTGTTACGCCCCAACCCTAGACTGAGGTTCGTAACAGAAATTGGTACACAGTGGTGCCGATTGAAGTGGTTCCCCATTGGTTATGTGAAGCGCTTTGGGTGTTTGATAAGTGCTACAGTATATAAGTGTATCCTTCAATTACATTATTCACTGACTTCCACTTTGACAGGACAGAAATCAAAGCAAAATCGTTCAGCGTCTTACCATAAATGCGGTAACGAAATAAATCTCGGTAACTTATACGATAAAACAAGTGTGCAGAAGCAGAATGAGCGTCACCATTGACACTGTCATTAAAGGAAACACGGAAACTCAGTACAGTCAGAATTCGAGCGTAGATATTTGTCTGGAACAAATGTACCTAACGTTTTACTTAATTAAACATTAACATTAACTAATTTCATTCCCTCAATGAGGCTGTTGGAGTTTGAAGGGGATTTGGCGAAACAGGGACATACTATGGACCTTAGATGCAGAACATATCTCCTCTAATGGGAAGATAGTGCTCCTTCTTAAACCATCAAACCTAGTTTTGTTCCTCAACCCCTAATTATGGTTCGGTAAAGCTACTCTTTTTCCCATGCAGGGATTTATGCATGGTAGTGTAGTGGTTAGCCCTGTCGCCTCACACCTGTGGGAGCTGGGTTCGAGTCTCCAGCAGGGTTCCATATTTGTGGAGTTTGCATGTTCTCCCCGTGTCGTCACAGGGCTTTCTCCAGGCACTCTGGTTTCCCCACAGTCCTAAACTGGAGTTACTAAATTGTCCATAGGTGTGTGTGTGTGTGTGTGTGTGTGTGCATGCACCCTGCAATGGGTTGGCGCCCCATCCTGGGTTGTTCCCTGCCTTGCGCCTGCAGCCTCTGAAATAGGCTCTGGACCCCCTTGTGACATTGAATAGGACAACTTGTCAGAAAATGGATGGATTTATATCCACGGACAATGAAACAATGGGGACCGAAAGAAAACAAAAGAAGATACAATAATCACAAGTCCAGACAGGCCACTACTTCCTGTTTTTAAAGATTCTTATTTGACTACAAAGACATTGGCTCAGGGTTCAATTCCATCCCCCTCTAATAATTAACATGATTTAACATAAACCTTTAATCAAACCTTTTGTCGAGATAAACAACACATCAGAAGACCACTGGGACACTGCTTATAAAACGACAACAAACAGGGTAAATGACATGCTTTTTCATCTACATGCTATTTACTTAGACCAAAACAGGAAGTACAGTGGTCTCACACCAGACAATTACAAGAAACGGGGCTGAAAGAGCAACTTGAATCACTTCCTCGGCAGGCGCTCAGCACAGCGGCTCAGCACAGACCCTATGGCACAAGATGACAGAGACTGAGGTAAGCGTGCCTTCAAAAACACGCGAATCGGTGGCACGGCCATGTTGAGAAGGCAGTAAGCAGCCAAGGAGGCGCAAGAGATAAATAAACAGCAAAATAATTCCTGCATCAGGTCGAGTGAACGGCCATCTCTCTATAGCCAACATTCCATCACTGCAATACGCCTTTGCAGTTTGCCGCATTAATGAACAGCATAAAGTGTACTTAATAAAATTATATGTATGACAAACCTTTCGTTTACGTCAGAGCGTTCTGATTTCTCATAGCAGGTAATCAGGTATAATTTTACATGCCTATAAAAAATCTTTACATTTTTTATAGGATTCAGATTACTGGTGGATCATTTCGATGTTATACTGTCATTGTTACTACTTATGAGATGTCAGACTACTCAATGCTTGAATAGTAGAGTTAAAACAAGAGAATAAAAGTTCCAAGATCAGGTTTATATTTGAAGTTCAACCTTTAGAGGTTAATCGTATACCAGCCAGATAGGTAAAGCACTTCCTGTTACATTTTACACACAGTGAATGGTGGGTAAATTTGAGTACGGCAACTTTACACAGTAAGACAGGGAGACCATTTAGTTGAGTTTAGCACACAAAATCACTTATTAGCATGCATACAAGCAAAGGGGGGGTTTTAATATGATTGGTTTAGGTATTGCAAGAATTTTCCATTATCCCCCAGGGGAAGAATTGGGGGCGCTTAATTCTCCTCCAACGGAAAAGACGAAATGACTCAAAATGAAACCTGAAGCTGCAGTACGTGTGAAGACATCATTTCTGTTTTTAACCTTCATGTGATTTAAAGAAACCAATAATGAACCAAAGCCAGCAACCAGAACAGCGCACACATACTTAACTAGCGGACCTATCTACTTCCAATTCTGTTACTAATACAGTCGAACCTCGTTACAACGTACCCCGTTTATAACGTTTACACCAATACAACGTTCAAATTTCGATGTCCCGAATTCGCGTAATGCATTATTCCATTTGCCGGTATCGCTTAGAACGTACACCTTTACAGCGTAAACTTCGATATAACGTATGATTTTCAGAGGAAAATAGGCAAACTGACCATCGTTACAACGTACAGCCTCATCTTCCGAGCGCGCGCACAATTCAGAATGGGCTGTTGCCGGCCATTTACATCGCTTAGCAACGCCTAACTGTATGAACCTATCCTCACGAAGCATTCCACGCCGGCCGGACTCCTTGCATGCAGCCCCCGTTTTTTCATGGTTTTGCATGGTGTCATGCTGCCGCATATCAAGCAAGATGCCTGCTAAAAGGAAACGGATTTCGCTGACCGACAAGGTGGAAATAATTCAGAATTATACATGGCAGCCTTATACTGCCGACGCGAACTAAGTTCTGAAACTGTGTGGTTATTGGGGTAATTGTGTGACATATAGTGAAAGATATTAACAAAAGACAGATGTCTAACACAATTTATTTCAGCCAATTGAATCATATACAGGTGCATAATTTCGGTTTGACATTAGGTTACAGTAAGGCGATTTGAACGATAAGCCGGCAGTGGATTTTGCGTTATGTCGGCTGTCTATGAGTAACTGATATTAACCTAGTTTGAAGAATATAGTTCCTATTATATTCTTCAAACTACACAAGCTGTATGTCATAGTGTCAACTTGAGGGGTGTTTTCTAAAAGTTTTTTTATATACATTTTGTGTTCTATCATTCATTTTGAGGGACTTGGTTACAACGTACTATGGTTATAACGTACAAATTCTTAATGTCCCCCAAGGTACGTTGTAACGAAGTTCGACTGTACATAAATGATATTCTGTACTGTCTATTCAGACTTCAGATGTCAATATAAATGGGAGGTCCTTTGTGGACTTTAAAACAACAACATATGCATAACATAAATGTTGAAAGCATATTTTTCTTCTACTTTTTTCCCCAACAAGGGTTTAAAGGGGGATTTCCAGTGATAGACATATATTTCTCTTTTATAAGAGGAAATTACAAAGAAAAAGTGAAAATTAAATGAAAACAGTATTTTATACCTAACTTTTAATCTATATTCTTAAATTCTAGTTACACTGAAGTTTTTCCCGGAATGACAACGGAGAATCTGGGATCTTTAGAGAGCATGTCTGAGGAACTTGTCCCCATAGAGTACCGCTACGCCGGACTGGTTTTCTACTCTGTCATTTTCCTCATCGGAATTGTTGTCAACATCACGGCGCTGTGGGTGTTTGCTCTGACCACCAAGAGGAGAAACTCTGTAACTATTTACATGATCAATGTAGCCATAGTGGACCTCACCTTCATTGTCCTATTGCCCTTCCGCATAATATACTATGGCAAGGACCACTGGCCTTTCGGGGATTACTTTTGCCGGATCAGCGCTGCCCTAACAACATTTTACCCCTGCATGGCCCTCTGGCTTTTCGCCTTGATCAGCGCTGACCGCTATGTGGCCATTGTTCAGCCGCGCCACAGCAAGGAGCTGAAGAACACAGGCAAGGCTGTGCTGTCCTGCGTCGGAGTGTGGGTCATGACCCTGGGCAGCACGGCGCCCCTGCTATTCACCGACGAAGACCCCGACCGCGCCTCGAACTTCACCACCTGCGCCAAGACGCGGGACATAATCCACCTGAAGCGCGATAACCCCATGAATTTCGCGCGGCTCGTGTTCTTCTTCCTGGTGCCCGCGTCCATCATGCTGGCCTGCTACGGAATCATCGTGAACAACCTCTTCCACGGGCGGACCTCGAAGCTCAAGCCCAAAGTGAAGCAGAAGTCCATCCGCATCATCATCACGCTCATCGTGCAAGTGCTGGTGTGCTTCGTGCCCTTTCACATCTGCCTGATCTTCTTATTGCTAGAAGACAGCGGCCATGACTATAGTGCCTGGGCTGCCTTCACCACCTTCCTGATGAACCTCAGCACTGTCTTGGACATAATCCTCTATTATATCGTCTCCAAGCAATTTCAGGACCGGGTCATCAGCGTCATCCTCTACAGGAACTATCTACGCAGCGTACGGCGAAAGAGCCTGCACACCGGCAGTGTACGCTCTATAAGCAACCTCACCAGTGCTATGATTTAAGGGTTAGCCGATGCCTGTACCTATCAGCTCATATCCTATTTATGAACGCTTACAGAAACATCATAAAGCTAGTACTATACCTTCTTTTCCAGTTTTTCGAAAACAATTTTTTGAATGTGTCTGAAGGCTGTAAACCCGTATAATCTAATCTTGAGCCATTAACTTCTTCAAAGATACTTATTATTATGTATTTTTTTTGGTAAATAGAAAGCATGTGAAAAATACTTAATATGTCTAAGTGTACCGTCATATTTGATAATAAAACGCATTTCATTAAATCCTGAAAGCCGATGCAACATTTTGTCATTTCAGGTTTTTTTTCATCATCAATAAAACTTCTTGTTCTCAGGCCTCACAACTGAACGTTACACTTTGCACCATGACGCACCAGAAGGCCTGTTCTTGTGGCGTCCCACATGACATGCAAAGGTAGAAATGTAACACTGCCTATTATTCCAGATGCATAGATAAAGAAATATTTGACTTACAGCCCCGATGGCAAAACATTCACTTTCAGATGGAAAAGATGGTGCAGGGTTTCGACGAGCAGGATGTCCATCAGCGCAGAGAGGATCCATGTTCCAAACAGGAAAGACTGCGAGAAGGAAGCAACACTTTACACCAGCTCTTACTGACGCTTTGGCGTTATTAACATGGTTTAATACTATAATTATGACTTTAACGATACATCATTTCAACATCGTCATGGCGATGTGCAATAATCATATGGCACTTGCCGGCACTGCTTTGTGTCTGTTGATACAACCCATAGCAAGACCAACAACTTATCTGACACACTCTACTGGTAGATAACAAGTTCTGTTTGGCTATAGTTTATTTTGGGTGATTGCATTTCCTTTTTGTTTTATAAATATCGAAATGTGACTCACAGAAATATGACATATTGAGATGTGATATTGTCATTTGATATTGTGCACCCCTTCTTTAACTTGATAAACTTCCCATCCATCCATCCATACATATATATATATATATATCAAATGCAGGTTTGGTGAGCCTGAACCATATCCCAGGAGGCGTAGGACATATGGCGGAGTAACACCCTGGATGGAATGGCAGTCCATTGGCGTCAATACTCCAGACTCACAGTAACCCAAAACAGAATCAGCAGTGTGGAAGATGGATGGATGGATAAAAAATTGTGGTATTAATATTACTACAAACTAAGACATTCTAAATAACATTATTTGCTATAATTATTTACTAGCTATTTCTATATTTCATTCATATTAAATGTTTTTATTCTGCGAAAACTGTCATGCAGAATCCAACAGTTGAGTGCTATAGAATAATACAATACTTATAACTTTATTTGACTTGCCACCCGTATGAAAAAATCTCTAATCTGATACATTTACAAAAACATATTACAACCTCAATATTCTTATTTACAGTCAATTTTTCTAAACTAACTCCATGAGATTCCAAAAGCAATATTTCTATCTGTATCTTGCAGATTTTCAAAGCAGTTTGTGTGGAACGGCTGGAAATGAGGCTGAAAGCCTGCGAAGCAGAATACTCACTGCGAATTTGCGGCTTCCGTAGCGTCGCTCGAAGATGCGAAAATTGTATATGAGGAGACTACTGCAAAATGTGTCCTTTAAGTCCAAACAAACCAGTCTTCCACAAAGCAACCGCCACAGCTAGGAAAGTCCCAAAAAAAGCCTCAGACAGACTGGCAGACGTACAGTCATACAGAGAAACCTTAGAACTTTACTCAACTGCACCATATTGTCAGCAAGTTTCCATCATACACTATTCTATCCATCACCTAGACTAGATGAACAGTCAATTTTCCCATGGGGATGAATAACACATCACTATTCGATTCCAAAATGCCCATCATTAGAGGTGTGGGCACCATGCACCTTAAGACATGTACTATGCAAATGTCTTAGGCAGCCAAAGAACATGTTTAATGCTGTTTATCTGAGTAGAAAGTGAATATTTGCTCAAAAAAAAAAAACATTTCAACATATACAAATTAACAGGAACATAATAAAAACTAACAAGAATTTCTTTGGTTCTGCAAAAAGTCACTGATATCTTGCTGGATGGCTAGATGAACACAGCTTCGGTTCACAAACCTCTCCTCAGGGGCACCTCTGCCGTGCCATGTGTTCAATTAACTTCACCACCAGCTCATTTGATTAATTAACTTAAATAGGTAAACAACTTGATATGAGATACTAATTTGCCAAACAAGCAAAGTTAGTGGGTGACTGAACAGATTCATAGGTATGTTGGGTGGTTACTTCAAATACTGAGGTGACTTCAGGAGGTTTTTTCCCAATAGCTGACACTCTTGGATAGACATGGTAGTTTAACACCAACATGAAGATCTTTGACTGCCTAAGACTTTACATCATAGGTGGAGAGTTCAGGTCCAGAAAGTAAAAATCCAGACCAAGATTTTATTTCAACCAACCAGTTGAGTGCTCAGTGACTCTTTATACTCAACTGGTTGGTTGAAACAAAATCTTGGTCTGGATTTTTACTTTCTGGACCTGAACTCTCCACCTTTGCTTAACGCAGGACTGCACATGGTTCATAATACACTAGTGCAGATGGAGACAGGTGGCAGTGTGGTCCAGAAAGCAGCATCACTCACCTGGCACTCCTCTCTGATGGCCTGCAGGTTATAGAGGAAGATGCTCTGGTAGTGAGGAAAGGCCAGAGTCAGCAGGCCGGCCAGGGCGCTGGGGACAATCAGCAGGCTTTTACACAGGGGAGCTTTATCTGTGTGGTAAGGAAGCGTGTGACAGATAGTAAGGGAGACACTCTCTGCGGCGGTGAGATGGGGCGCACCCCCCTCACTGCGGACATTTTGGGTAGCACTTTACTAGAGGGGGAACAAATTATGTAGCAGCACACATTTAATGCATTAACTAACCAGAAACTAAGTGTCACTTACGTACTGATCCGTATCGGTTTATTCTATTATTCTGTTATTGAGTCATATCGGTTTATGTATTTCATGCAGTTACAATGTTTGTTTATGATTCGTAACTAAGTTACTTGTGTCTCCTCCAGGAAAGTGTTTTTTTTTTTGGTTTTTTCCCCCATTTGTTTTATTTCTTAAATGAGGCTCTCAGACAGGAGGCTGTTCAAAACAAGCACAACATAAGGTACTGGCAGGTAAAAATTGAAAAACTGGCCTAAGTTATATTTAATAAGTCATCGTGTTTCATTTTGATACCAAATAAAGACACAAAAAAATTGAGACATTATCTTTACCGTTTTTTGAAAAACGGCTGTTGAGGCTTCGCCTGATCTGATAAGGGGGGACCTCACTTTCCGCTATTGATTATGGGATGTGTCTTTAGATATCTCCTGAAATCCTTTGTTTTTCAAGCTTAATTCTGGTACCGAAGTTTAGCGGGATTTTTTTGGGCTACTATGAGCAAGGAAATGGCCAATATATTCCTATATATGCTAATATAGCTGAAAAATCACTGGATTTCAATGAATAAGTTCAGTGCAGTTTTTTGAAAGAAAGTACGACATAGGCACAGGTTGGCAAAAAGTGCAAGAAATATACTTTTTTTTTTTTTTAAACATAAATTATGTGACATTCCTGGGTAGACAAATGATAAGTTAATCTGAAATACTTTGGGCCTGCTTTTACACGTTCCTTCAGCTAATGCGCTTACCTGCCAGTACACAATAGCATATATTATCTAAGGCGGTGTTTCCCCATCCGGTCCTGGGGGACCCATAGACAGTCCACGTTTTTGCTCCCTCCAAGCTGGCTAGCAAAAATGTGGACTGTCTAACAGGGAGCTAGGAGGTGCCTGAGGACTGGGTTGGGAAACACTGATCTTAGGCATTAACAAGAAAAAAAAAAACATATTCTACAGTGAGAGTGTGTGAAGATATCCCTATAATGGACTGGCATAGCGTCAAGTGCATGCCTGCACCTCACTCCCTGTGTGGTCTGGGACAGGCTCCAGGCGACTTTGACCACGATAGATGGATACTGTCTGATCACTGAAACATTTATTGCTTCAGAAGAAGCAGCTTCAGCAACATTAATGACTTTGAAACTACTGTTCTGTATTATAGGGCATGTGCAGCATCCATTGACTTAACATGAATGTATTGTTGAGCAGAGACGGTCCGCACCAAAGGTAACATAGGTGATTGCTTAGGATTAGGAGGTACAAAAAAAAAACCTCTGGGTCACTTTCCATGACAGTACAGTTATTTACACATGCTTTTGAATGCCATAGATCGGAGGGACAAACTTCAAACATTCATAACTAAAAAGGTATTCGGAGTAGAGCTATAGGATTTGCAAGGTCACATGGCTTTGTTCAAGAAATCCATGATATGAACTGGTTGGTCTACTGGAGTTGGTCTACTCACAGGGCTACAATTATTAAAATAAGAGGGGATATACTGGGGCAGTGTGTGACTCTCTGAGTAAGGACTCTGTGCCCATGATCGGCGGTTCAAATCCCATTGTCGCAGAACGGTTTCACTGATGGGCCCTCGAGCGAGATTCTTAACCCCTAATGGCTCCTGGGACTGGCTAACATCTAACCTGCACATCGCTTTGGACAAAAACATCTAATAACAATCTAAATGTAAATGTGGGACAGCACAAAGCACACTGATGATTAACACAAACCACAGCTACCGTCCAGGCACTGCTGCAGTATGTGGGTTACTCCAAAAAACCTGTAGGCATCAGCTCTTCAATGACCACATAGTTACACCTAATTTAACAATAAAACAATGACTATCATATATAAAACACTATATATGCTAGAAACTGGTGCAGATACGGAAAGCATATATTTTTGTAATATTTTCTGTTCAAAATACAAAATAGGATGTGCTGAGGGGGCTGAAGAGATGAGTAGAATATTGTGCCCTCCTGACGCCTCTACAATCCCAGCTGCTCCATTAAAAATAGCTACTTAAACCATTAAATCAACAATAGCTGGGACATTTCCGAGAAATTTACACATGGATAATAAGAACGTTATTGCTATGAACGTACTTGAAGTCTGAAAATCTCCCTACTTATGATACCTTTCTTTATATTTTAGGTTTGCTATAAGTGGAGGTGACACTCGTTGAAACATATCTCTGTTTTTCAGGATCTGTAAAGTACACTACAGACTGGGGTATCACAACTTCATTTAAAGTAAATGGTTGTTTTATGTCACCAAGAAGCATCTAGAGTTTGAACTTTTCCTAAAATAAAACATCACATGTCAAACGCAGGCTTACAACCCTGTCTCTTATAACGCGTTAGTCAGTTACAGACGACTAAAATGCCATCGCTGACATCCATTGGGTACAATGACACTCTAATCATTGTCACTACAAAATAATACTGTTACGATAGTGCTAGCTACATCGTTAAAAATAAAGTATTTTGTATTTTATTGCATCACTAAATGGTCAATAAGTGGGCTTACTAAATTATACTGTTGTATGATATTAAATGCATTCGTTTTCAAAGTTTTCATTCGCTACAGTTCTGCTTGCGAAATGAATGACAATGCAGACCTAAAACAGAAACAAACTTCAAGACAGCAGTAAAAACGTAAAATTCACTTACACAAACCCCTAGAGCCAGTGGTCGTAAACATCTCCCAGATGATATTATTTGTTTAATAAGAGAACCTACAAGAACCGAGAAATAACAAATATATTAACAAACAAGAACAAAACTTAAAATAAAAGTTAAAGTAACAAAAAAAATCAATAAAGGGTGAAAAGGGCAAAGGTTATATACTACGGAAGCCCATAAAGCCCAATATTAGTCAAGTACGGCGTTTTGAAACGATGAAACAAATACAAAAATGAGTAATGCCCATGAGCACAAATATAATTTATTAGAAGAAATTAGAATAACATAAAAGAACATCATTATTGTTGTGTGAATGCTTTTATTATATACAAACATACCTGTAGTTAATATAGTGCAGTGAAGATTTTAAACACACCAACACCAGTGAGAATAATATATTGTTCGCTTAGAATTTTTTTTGGTTTGATTTGATAATCCTTATATGGTTGGAAGACGGATAGCAAATGACTTAGAGGGTTCACTGTTCTAATTGACTAATAAAATTATGCTCTACGTCTATTTGTCCACTAGATGGAGGCAGACGCTTGCATATTGTATTATTTTAAGCGTAGAGTAGGCCGTCCTAAAGGAGATACTGCGCGTGACCTGGGGAGGCACACGCGATGGAAGTGACAAGAAGTGCGAAAAGAGACGGTTTTAATTATTTTTTAATTACTAGGCTTCCAATTTGAATATTTCTACTGGAAGGCTAGTTGGAAGGAAGAACACCATTTAGCTGCTTAATAATTTGATTCCTTTTATACTGCTGATTTTCATAGGTAACTGCCATAGGAATTTTGCCAGGTTAGTGTGCATTTAAGTGTTATCGCAGTTCCAAGGATGCCTTCATAATCTAACCACGTGGGGAAAATATTTCGTCAATGTCCTTCCTTGATTGCAGATATAGCAAAATGTATGGTTTACTTTATGTCTTTATACCAGGAACTACATCTGTGACCTTTGGAAATAGTATCTTGCTAAAATTGTATAGGAAAGAAGAGTGAACTAGATTTAGGTTTATTAATATATTACCATATATATAATATTTTGATAAATAGAGAAGAATAGGAAGAGAATGTGTGTTTAAAATAAACATGTATATAGATGGATTTGCTCTACATATGTACTAAACCTCAGCCTTTGGCCCTACGCTGCTTGGAACTAACTCTTCCCCCCTCCAACCTTGCAACCTTGACCAGGATACCCAATGGCATGGATGGATAGATAAACAGAGAAACACAGAGATGAAAATACAGCTCTTTAATTAGGACAGAAGTGGATATATTTTTATATTCTATTTTCTATATATCGCTAAAGGATGCCATTTTTCATGCTTCATCAACGGGTATTGTTTTCAGTTAAACAGCCGCCTATTCTTTTGTAAATGTCTTCGTGTAGTCAATGCCTCGCTCCCTTTAATCACTAACTTTAGCCGGTTATTTCCCTGGATATTTGACCTAAACCAATGTAAGGTGACTACTTTGCTTAAAAGGCAGCTCCTAGGAACTAGCACGTGAGGTTATTGGTCTGTTTCCTTAACGACTGCGCTACCTGTAGTGGTAGAGCGTTTTTTTTTTTTCTTTTATGGCGTGATAGACTGATCTGGGATTTGAGTTATTAAAGTCATTGACCACTGAGTATTGTTCCATTACTTTGGACATAACAAGGAGAATAAAATAAAAATCACTTTAGATCATAACACTTGTGAGCAATCAGCTCATATTTCCGGCACTGAATTGTTCTGCCTGAAAAATCCTTGTAGCAGTGCACTAGACAGTCAGGTCATACAGCAGCTATTTTGCAGGCAATGAAGTCCAAGTTTTTATTATGAACTAACAGGCTAGTTGATACTTGTGTATTGCATCTATTTGTTCTCCACAAATATCAAACTGCAATTTAAATTAGCTTTAAAATTTGCTAATAGCAGATGGCCGGAAGCTTCTTGAACACAGACTTTCCTATATTCACGGCATTCGACCTATCAGAGCTCAAGGAACCATTCTGACAGTCAGTGCCATTAAAAACAATTAAATCTTCAGTCCAGTCATGCAAGCTATGATAAATTATAGGCGAGCTTTCTTGCTCATTTAAAATCTTCATGAGAAGCACTTTCACAGTGTAGGCATTAATGAAAACAAGATTGTCTTTCATTCAAGCTGATTTAAAAGCTCGACAACCAGATGCTGCTCTCTGGTTATAAAAAAAGAAGTCGGTATTAAACAAAGCTAAGCAAAAAAATTCCAATTTTTTCCATCGCCTGTGCTGAAAACAAATCAGCCTTCATGTACAATGACCATCTGTTTGTTATTTGATATGTGTGAATACATGTTGTAATGACTTTGTTTGTGAATCACTCAGTGCAATGGAAAACATAAGGGCTCTCGAAGTGCTGCAGTTTTCAAAGCTAATCATATAATTGGACACAATACTCAATGACAAATGGAGACGCATAAAGGCAGCCAGCTGTGAAGTGAATATGTAATCATTGTAAAATCATAAAATTTTCCATATTTGAAGATGGCTTAATGGACTTTGCTTGTCAGCACAGTATCAAGTGATGATCAGAGATACCATAATCACATTTATTTTCTAAATGTTCCTTTAATTTTGTTGTATTCCATACATAATAGATTTTTATCTGTCTTTATTACTCTCACTAACTCACTAATAAATATATTACATGAATTAAGTTTTATAATGTTATATATATAACACATATAGCTTTAAAGACAATTGTGCTACATGAGATGATTACTACAGTCATGCCATTAGTATGTGTTTGTTTTACTATTGAATGTTGCATTCTTGCAAAATTGGAGCCCGTGTCTTTCCCTGAATTCACCTGGTTTTCTCCTGGCGCTTCCTCCCATGTCCCATGGCCTCTAGCCTTTGGGTAGGATAGTCCTGGGCATTTCCATCAGGGTGTTTCCTGTCCAGTGCCCTACGTTCACTTAAAAAGGGAATATATATATATACTTTTTTTTTTTTTTTAAAGGAAAAATAAATTCCATCCCACACTCCACATGTTTTTATAAGTTTTTCTCTGGCTATTTTGATTCATGCTGCAGTCCAAAATCTTATAGCTAGGCTACCTAGTATCACTGCCTATAGTGCGTGTGTGTCGGCCAATAGACTGATATCCCATCTGGGGTGTCACAGGTAACATAAAGGGGGTGGATCAGTACGATTCCAAGGGCCCCTGAGTGACTGGGACTGGTTTGGATTGGGGGCCCAGTGTGGCATACCTTATGGGGTTCAAAATCTGTAGCTACACCTTTGCTTGGTGCACCTCTGCCTCGTGTCCCTGTACCAGCCTCCTGGTGGCGCTGTTGCGGATCAACAACTGAAAGAGGCATGGATGCATTATTGTGAAGTATTCTCAAGAAATCACAGTGTACAGGAAAAAGTCTGTGTTCATGATTCAATGCATTAATTAACTGTGGTTTCTAAAGAATTCGTGTTTTTCCCTAAAATAATTAAAGTCTTTTAAGGTAAAATGCTGTTCATTCAAAACTGAATGCACTCGATCCACAGGAGACTGCACTAAGAATGCATTAGGGAGCATTTTTAATGTTGTTTCCTTCAAATTAACCAGCATGTGTTATTATTGTTTTTGAACATTCACTTACATCATCCTGATAGTGATGCTCATGCTCTTTAATTGTAATTTAACCTTTGTACTTTGCTGATTTAGCCTATTTGCTTGAAGGATAAAACCAAATAAAAGTGAATGTCAGACTGTTTTCCACTCTCCTATACTATTATTGTTGGTATATCTGTTCATCTTCTAACACACCTGGACTAGGTCATGGTTTGGGACAGAATCAATATCAGGCTACATAAGGCGGAGTTTCATGGATACCAGCCTGCATACCCACTCATCCAATCACAGGCTACAGGAACCACAGAGGTACCATTTAGCCTAAATGCATGATTTTGGACTTCTGTGAGGAAACCCAACAGAGAGAGAAGAAGCAAACTCCACACCAAAAGCAGAGGTGGGATTGAAGCAACCAAGGATGCATGAAGCTTTAACACTGAGCTGTTGTAAATCATAAATCCTTTATTTACCATTTGCGCAAGTACAGATATATTGGAATCTCACTCCCCATAGCTTGTGGGTGACAGAGCAGGTTAGCCAATGCTGGAGCTTGGTGGGGGGAGGGGGGGGGGGGTGGCCCACTGGCATGTGACTGTCCTGCCAAGCCCAGAGCTTGAACCAGAGACCTTATGATCATGGGCACGGAGATTTAGCCCCCCAAGCCACTCGCCAAACCCACTGTTATCATTAATGTACCTTATCGGAATTGAACAAGCAATGGATTTCACTGAGCGACGCATTTGCTGTCCACAAGTGCACATAATACACTAAGTTAAGGCAAATACGCGTAACGCAAATTAACGATAAATAACTGTATTTACTTGTTATTTTAAGTCCACAAATTACTACATATACACTTCATGGCCACATTGTTAGGTTAGTCTAATTAGTATCATACAAGACCCACTTTTGATTCCAGAATCACTTCAAGGGTAGATGCATTGTGCAGTCAGAGCAACCATCTGTACTGAGCTGTTATTTTTGCACTTGTTACCTCCCAGTTAGCTTTAACCAGTCTGGCCGTTCTCATCTGATCTCCCTCATTAACATGGTGTATTCAGCGATTGAAGTTCCATTGACTGGATGTTTTTTGTTCACCACCCCGTTCTCTGTAAACTCTAGACACTGTAGCGTGTGAAAATCCCAGGAGGACGGCTGTTCCTGAGGGTGCTGGAACCCTCCCGCATAGCATCGACAATCACACTGTGTTCAAGAACACTTAGAATCAGGCACCATAGCTGTTCTAACACTTAATTGAACAGTAAGTGAATCTCTCAGACATGGTTGCATAATGTGCGTATTCAGTTGCAGTCACATGATTCAGTGTTTAGAGGAACAGCTGTCTGCATTGGCAAGCAGGTGTACCTAATAAAATGGACACAGAGTATTAATGCAGCAACATATACCAACATGGAACATTAAGTCTTTAGTATTTTTTATTACGTTTTTTTTCTGTGACTCATAAGATTAGTAATTTTACTCACCAATTAATACAGATTGTACTTTTTATTAGTAAAACTTGCTCTCCAAATTAGTTTGGCACACTGTAACCTTAATGTATATGTACGTGCGTGTAATAATGAGCGTAATGTAACATTTTTCTTATTAGACAGTCTGGCCATTTGTATTTCATTTGCAAACCGTAACATTCTTTGCCAAAGAGAGCTACACAATGCTTTTTAAACCCTTTTATAAATAGGGATAATCTATAAAAAAGCATTTAATTGTCAGGAATTAGGTCTACTTGATCACCCAGTTAGGAATGTAAAACTGGGGAATGTATCACTTTGATTACAGCTGTTGTTTTTCTAGCGGATCGTGCTGCTGCTGACGCACACAAAGAGCATCGCGGTGCCATTAGCGAACATAAATAATGCAGAGCTTTTTCAACTCTACTTAGCTAAGTGGCTTGAAATCTTGGGCTCCTTTTGTCAGGTTTTCAATAGATTAGTGTAAGATTTATTTTAATCCAGTAAAGTACTATGTTCTTGACATAATAAGTGAACAGATTTTTACGCACGGCATACATCTGAATTCTTTGAAGTGTCTTGCGAGGTGCAGCGGGATTTAGGCGATATTTTGACGATGTGGTGAGGTTTCCTTTTAAGAGGATCAGACCGTTGGGTGAACAACCCATATATTACAGGAACGTTTAAAACGACTTCAAGATTTTACAAATCAGCGCAAAATTAAATGAGAATCTTAAGTGAGTTTGTAACAAATTGCTGTGAAAAGTTTATCTTGTAACAACAAATTAAATAATGATTTAACAAATTAAACAAATTAAATCATGTTTATGGATTACTGGCAATCCAGGCAACCTTCAGTTCAATGAACGATCTTCCATAAATTGAAGACATTGATGTTTTCGAATTATAGAAAATATAAAAGGGATCACCACTGAAATTTGACCATTTCATATATTCTGTCTGTAATAGAAATTGACAGCACATATGTCCCTTTAATCGCAATATTATGTTTCTCATCGTTTATTATTGTTTTTTTTTTTTTGCTTTTCCCTAGTATCATGATGCTGTCAATAAATTATGGATGATTTTATGATGGGAATTAGTCTCACGTTTCCATATACTTTTGAATAGGTAGGATCAGTGGATCAAGAACGTTGGATAAAAAAAAATAGCCTTTATAACTGAAGCTGGAAAAAACTAAGCAGCACCTCGGGGAAGATCAGTACCCGAACTGTAGGATTTAATGTGCTGACAGCAGTGCACCTTCTCTGAAAGTGGGAATAACAAGGTCCAACTTTGAGGAAATAACAAATAAATCTGCTGAGCGTAGCTCGAGCCAGGTCATCACGTGACCGGCTGGGTATTTGAATGACTGCCGACCGAGCAGTTTGTCGACGCCGTAGCCGGAGCGTCAAACATGCGGTCCGGCAACATCTGTGGCTTACCCAGGGAAAACCGGGTGTCTTGCATGTAATGAACCTGCATACAAAAAGGAAAAACATAGGCAGGCTTATTCTACAGCTGGAGTGAAAGAATAATTTAATTATGTTACTTCTTCCAAGGGGTAGCGTGCAAATGAAGATTACCCAAGATCGGCATTTCTGTTGGGGCTAATCACATATATTAAATGGAAAGGCCATGCCACTTATCAACTAAGGAACTTATATTGTATAAACTATATGTTATTACCACACCAATTTTCTCTAAGCTAGTATTGTGCAATATTTTTTACTTCACTCTGTTCCATTTGTTATCCTACGTTGTCATCATTTCATATCCTATTACAGGGGTGCCCAACTCCAGTCCTGGAGGGCCAGAGTCCTGCACATTTTTAGGTTTCCCCTCATTTAACACACCTGATTCAACTCCTTGTGCTAATTACCACACAGCTCTTCAGCTGAATCATTTATGGTAGAACAGGGAAAGAACTAAGCTACACAGGGCTCCGGCCCCCCAGGACTGGAGTTGGGCACCCCTGTCCTATGGTGTCATCAGCCAATTGTATCATGATTTTTTATATTGAGCTGGACGAAAACTCAGATGATATTAGATTAAAGTAAAACTGATACGCATTGAATTTTCTGGATTTCTGCAAGATTCGGACGCAATAGACCGTCTCACTTTCTCCGACTTTAAGGTGCCAAATTCTGAGGCCAGCTTTTCTGTGGTACCATGCTGGAGCAGCTTTTCCTGGCCCAGGGCCAGTGTTTTACGGTGGAAATGCGAGGAACCAGTTCTGGATTGGGAAAAATCCCAACTCCGGTGATGTGCTAGTGGAAACGAGACATTTGTACATCCTTATTATATAGGAACCAAATGTTTAACAAAGACATATATAGAACCCAAATAAAGAATTTATCTTCTCCATATCAAAGGTGATCAACAGAGGTGTCTTTCTCAAGAATGCAGTGGCCCTCTGAACAGTACGTCCTACTTAAAAGTTGTTGTCTTAAAGTCTGTTCTAGGACTGTAGTTCTGAAACACACCAAAAGATCTGTTTGATGTGATAGTAAGGTTCACCTGGTGTGGAATTCTGCACAATGCACAAACAGAAGAATTCATGTGAGCCACCACCATGGCTATCGTATAGAACAGGGATGGGGAACCTATTCCATGGAGGGCCAGTGTGGGTTTTTGGGATGTCCTCTAAATTCCAAGTTCCTAGTCGAAAATTTGAACAGTAATGCCCTCTGAAGTCAGAATTCCGACTCATGAACTCAGAGGAATCAGCACAACTCCGAGCTCAGAATCCAAGATGGCTGCGCCCTTTATCAACAGAAGTTAAAGCTGTAGTTTTATACTGTTTATTAGCACTTACTGTACGTCTTATTTATGGCTCATTAAGTGGGTGGTACGCACAGTATTGTCCAAATGCTATCTCTGGACATGTTGCTACTCAAAATACCGCATAATGTGTAGTTATCCACTGACATCGCTAACAATAGCTAACAATTAACCGGGCTAGAACTTGGACCGTTTCATTAAGAAGGATTACATGCTTAGGCCGACAACTTGTCGGATTTAAGGTAGTCTGGGCTACATGTAAGTGAACAAATATAAAGGCCATTTAAACTGGGCTACCTTAAATCCACAAGTTGTCCAGCTAAGAAAGAAATCTTGCTTTTTGAAACGGGTCCCTGGTATTGTTAAATGGCTTTCCGACTTTCTGTACTGGAACACTGTTAACTCATGTGTGACGTCATTCCCTGTTCTGAGTTCCGACCACTGAGGAAAATGGAAAGCAGCATTAGTACAATTCTTTAGGACAGCGACTATTTCTCTGCCAATAAACTAGCTAAAGTGGGTTGGCCCCGCCCAGAAAGAACTTATGCCGTGCGTTTCAGGGCCCTATTTTTTCCACAATCGAAAGTTCACCGTCTGAAGCACGTAGCGGCATCGGCGTCGCCGCCATTAAATCTGAGGGGGACGTGTCCTTTGGATCCCCCCACATTTAACATAAAATATTAGTTCACCCAGCGCTGTTTTCCAGTGTGTCCCCCCCCCCCCCCCCAACATTCAAAATGCTTCTGACGCCCCTGCGAAGCGCAGCTTCTTTTGAGGTGTGGCAAACCGTCTTTTAAAACCTTTAATAACCAGGTTCGCTTGCACCTTGGCGGATTGTGATTATAACGGCAGATTTGGAAATGGGTCAGCTCATCTGCCAATTAGCCATTTCATTTCATTTTACTGTGATTAGATAATTCTAATGAACATTATGACTAACCATTTTGACGTTTAAGTACACATTAATGATCTTTCACGTTGTAGTTTTTTTTAATCTTCTGCATGTTTGTGCGCTGCTATGCATCTCTGTGTGTGCAACAAAATGAAAATGACAACATGACTCATGTTAGCTTGGCAGCAGATGCAAAATGGGGCCCTTAGACTGTGCACTTTAGATCGTTACAATAGGGCCCAAATAGTATATTTTATTGTCAACTGCAGATACATGTTGCATGGGTCAGGTGAAATATTGTTCTTGTGTGTCTTTGTGCCAATGAAAAGTAACAAATACAATATAAAATATTGAGATATATCAACAATATAATTATGGCATTTTTAAACAGACAAATGAAGTTCAGTCCACCGCCTGATTGGTGGGCAAACTTGGTACATGACAATCTTCAGAATGATTTTTAACGACCACACGACTGAGGTCGGTGGAATTTGTTTTCGTTGCAGCAGCACGGTATGTCAGCTTTGTCCATAATTATGAAACAGTTAGATAGGAACATCACGTTAGACAATCAGCACGACAAAAAAATCCATTAGTCTACTCATGCAAATTTCTGGTGGAAGATGGTTAGATGGTCAATATATACTGTTCAATACTGTTCAATTGAATTCTAAGTAATTAATAATTAATTCTTTGTATTTTTTTATATTGCTATAGGCATTTACACTGGTGGCCAAAATCGTGGAAACACCTAGCATTTTTGTCATTGCACTTTAAAAATTACTACATAAATATTGCCGGTAATTTTTACATGTTTAGAAACTGGAGTGAAGGCTCGGAAGCTAGGGATCTGTGCCAGGAATCGGATGGTTGCTGGTTCAAATCCCATGAATGCCTGGAGTGATTTTGCTCCAATGGGCCTTTAAGCAAGGCCCTTAACCTGCAATTTCTTTGTCCTGGGGCCTGTTCTACGAAGCGGGGTTACTGGCTTATCGGGGTAACTTGTCAGATTTAAGGTAGTCTGGGCAAAATGTAAGTGAGTGAATATGAAGTCCATTTAAACTGTGCTACCTTAAATCCGACAAGTTACCCCGATAAGCCAGTAACCCCGCTTCGTAGTACAGGCCACAGGGTATGATGTTAATCTACATCCAGCCCTTTAAGGAGGTCCTCCAACTTACAGGGGAAAACTGGGGGGTTGGTGGCAGGATTGGCACTTCAGCCACCAGAAAAAACTCGGACTATTGTGGTGCTGAGGTATCACCTGCCACATGGCTGCACTCAGGTTCTCATTCCTGAGGTGGTTTGTTGTGTGTTGGGTGTGGCAACACACTGTAATCAGTGCATGCTCCTTAACTCCCCCTTAGAAACCATCAAACAATGCTAGAAATATCCTACGTTGGATGATTAAATTCATAACTGGAGGAACAGAATAAATCCCTATAAATTGGAAGTGCTTCCACAATTGTGGCCACTAGTGTATTTTAATTTATATTCCCTCAATCAATGGAGGTGGTCGACTGGTACCTGTATCATACTCCTACGGTGAAGCAGACTTGATGGAAAGGTAAAGGAACCACGGTTCGCTTAGGGACCGTTTCAGGTAGCACATTTGCACAAGCCGGTGCCACGGCAGTATGGATGGACTCTCTATTCCTGGTCTGCTGACTTCTCCTGGGGTTCCGAGCTGGTGAAGGGGCACGAGAAGGAGAGGAAAACAGCCCTTTAAGTGCTGGTATCTGCTCACGATGCAGAGGCAGCGCATGCTCAGTGCAGTCAGCTGCAGCAGCTGCCCTGCTGGCTTCACTCACCTGATAAGCAGCAGATAAAACGGGAGCCAAAACGCAGAGGAGAGATGCGGGTGCCCAGCTGAGATCTTATATGTTGCAAAATACATAACACTGTAACAAGAGGGAACTGCAAGGTTCCTGGTAACTCAGTCCCAGAATCCTCCAGAGAGATGACCCAGCTAGTACCACCAGAAAAGGCCAGACTGTTTTGTCTACTGTAGCTCTTTATTTTATTTTAGTCACAGCAAAACTTTTGTTGCTGCACATAAAGGAAAGTCAGATCTAAGGCCCTGTCTTTCCTTTTGCTCTTGTCTTGTGTAAGAAATTCTCACAATGCTATCTGATCACAATGGCTGTATTTTTAACTCACTTCCAAATGGAAAAAGTTCAATCATGCTGGTTACTATTATTTTTATTTCTTTGTATTAATGTTAAATATACGTTAACACCTAAATTATAAAAGTTGAAGGACAGGATAATCACAATAAAGTTTTCATCTTTATTACTAGTTACATTTCCTCTGTGTTTATTTATTGAATGAAAATGGCTGATTCATGACAATTTTGACCAACTGAAAGCAATCCTTTTGTATATGTATTCGAAATAGATTTTACTTTCATATCTATCAGCAACTACAGCTATACGGATTTTGTATATCTCTACTAAGATTCATTTCAGGGTTTTCATAGTCAATGAACGACATTTTCTTATTCTTAAGCCACTATAGTTTTGGATCGATGTTATGCTGAATTTTCATCGATATCAAGCAAACATCAAGATATATAATACCAGTTAATAGTCTGAGTACACCTGTTAGAAATTTGAATTTTCTGTGGTTTATGGTGTGCACAGATGCATTATTGTGCATTTTTGGGAGTGAAATTCAATCGTTTGGACTAATGAGTCAGCGTTTTAAATGTTTGGGTCCAGCTGCTGTGTATTTGTAAGATGCAGTGAACATTAATGACTAGCATGGAGGTTGTAGTGCCGTGGTCTGGGTTGCTTTGCTGGTAAGCGAGCTGGAGATCTTTAGCAAATCCATTCCATGCTTGAGTGTCAAGTCAAGTGGCTTTTTATTGTGATTTCAACCATATACAGTTGGTACAGTGCAACCATATACAGTTGGTACAGTGCACAGTGACACGAGTCAACGTTCCTCCAGGATCATGGTGCTACATGAAACAACACAGGACTACAAAAAACAGACAGAGTGACATGAAGTGCATGTGTGCAAATGTGCAGACACTGCAAGACAGCGCAGTAAGACAAGACAGTGGCACAAACCAAGACAGTGCAGTGCCGACCAGTGCACAGTTCTGATAGTTACAGGTGCAAAATGTAGCAGGTTGTGCCGAGATGATACGGCACATTAATAAAAACATTAATATAAACATGACAATGGAAGAAATGAAAAGTAATATATGTAGCAATATAATAGTGTAGGGATACTGGCTGTTGTTTTGTGTTAGGTTTACATCAAACATAATAATTAGATCAAATTTCACCTGACAGCCTGCAGAGATTTTTCTGATTGTACATATTTATATTTTGTAATGCCTTTTGTCAACTGTCATATAAGCTAATGTGGTGTAGACACTATTATCTCATGCACATCGCACTTACTGCTTCACCCAAAGTACGGTAATGTTTTCAAAGTGATTCAAAGTGTTCACTGACCAGATTTCTTCTTGGTCAGTCTAATGAAACAGGCGGATTGTGGGGTACAACATGCATCTGATATCTTGATCGTGAAGGAATCTCTCTCCAACTGAACTTTCTGATTTCTGTATAATACTTTTTAACTACTTTTCTGGTGAATTTTTGATTAATTTAATTGAAAGCTCCTTTGTTTTTGTTTGAAATCCACTACCTTTCCTAAGGATATTTTTTTACATTTTGAAATCATGTATATAATGATTATTGCACATAAGATAATTCATTGAATTCTGTAGCTCTTTAATGTAGTTTGTGTGCCTAAATTCATTTAGGTTTTCACTAAATTTGAACCTTTTCTTTCACATTAATTAATCAATTCTGCTTCCTTTTATTGTGGTAGTATGAAATACCAATATAACTGTCATTTTACGTTATAATATATTTTCTGTGACTAATATTTCTTTGTTGGCACATCACCACCTAGAGCCCTTATGGAATTGTTATAAAAAAAAACTAAACAAATAATATATAAGTATCATTAAATATATTAGTTCCCACAGAACTTAATTCTAATAGGATGAAGAAACAAGGACTTTGTTTTGGGATATTGTTTTTTAAAAGTAGCGAAGGAGAAACAAGACGCTGCCATTTTGGGGTAAGCAGATGGGATAACAGATACACTAAACCCATTGTGTCACTGGAAGGTTATCACTGTGGGCTGGGTTTGGAGTTATTTACTGGTGGAGGAGAAAAGACATTCAAGAACAAATTTCCAAAACTCAGCCCATTTTTTTGTTGCTTTTGAGATGAGACTGCCAATGACCTTAAGTCAGGCTTCCTCATCATATGTCACAGTACTGGGAACCAAAACTCAATCAGTCCTCATGTAATCCCATGAAGAACTCTCATTACATTTCCAAAACAGAAATTTTCTTGAATTTTCTTGGTACTGATAAATACCCTCTGTTTCCTGAGAGAGGCTCCAGGCTGAAATAGGCTGTGCTGGACTGGGGGTGCCTTAAGAGGTGAGGGGAGGGGGTTAGGACAATTCTAAGGGCCCCCGAGTGACAAGGGCCCCCAAAAATTTGGGACATAATTAGATTGGTCTGGATTGGAGGCCCAGTATGATTTGCTTTCCTGGATCCCAGAATGTGTAGTGGCCCCCCTGCTGGGAAACCTTGCCTCATACCCCCTCCCCACTACCTGACTCCAGCCTCCCAGCTGTGGATCATGGATGCATGGATTATTGTGAAATTAAGGTTGCTTTCGTTGTTAAATATGTTACGAAATCACAATGTACTGGTAGTGGTTGTGTTGATGGTTTTGGATAAACCGTTACGGAAGATGGATGAGTGAAACAGCACTGAACTGTATTGAATTCCCAAAACCGAAAATAACAGTATGCTGTGCTGGGTTTGGCATGGCGATTTGGGAAGGTCTGGGTGGGCTATATACTCTGAAGTGTAATGTTAAGGCTTGGCTGAAATCAGAGAAGGCCATTAAGATGCTGAAGACATGGAATTTACAAACTGAATTTTGAAAAGGCTAGAGTATTAATTGATTTTAACTCTTTTATTATTGATTTAATCTTATGTGCAGATTGAGATTTGAAATGTAAGGTTACAAGCGCTTGCGTGAATTATTATACCAAAAGCATGACTAGGAATTTAAAGGGTTAAGTCATTTTATATTACAACATATTGTAAATAAAATGCTATGCACAACAATGTGAATTTCTTTCTGAAGCTTCTTTACCACTTCACAAATGTTTGAGCCAAAGAGCACACTAAACCGAACATGGCGTTTCCTTTTAAATTTGATTATGTTTCCTTTCAACAAATGCCAAGTTCTGTTTTGCCTGAAGAACTCTCTACTCAATCACCTTCAAACACTGCCTTTCATCTGAATTTGACTGTAGCAGATTATCGCCAACCTTATGTTTTAGCGTGGTTTGGAAAAAAAAATAAAAAACCTGGACAACGACAACAAAACTCACCATTGCAAAGTTCCATTGTCCATTTCTTGCTTCTGTGAAAGATGATTATGCTGTCATGCTAATTGATGCATTATGTAGGTGCACTACTACAGAAGTTAGGAATTCAGCATAACCCTCTTTCTGTTTACTTTTCACAATAAAAGAAAGATGTAAAGAGGTGAGTGAACAGATGGTTCCTGGCCCAGTATGTCCTGCATCTCCTCACAACTGCCAGCCATCTATTGTGTCCATTAATCTTACATACAATTCCAGTAGCACAACTATATTAACAACTCTGGAGAGAACAAAACAAGCCAACACATCTGTCAGGTGCTGCTAACGGCGTGAAACATCAGTCCGGGAAGTAGAGTCTCTTTCCGAGATCCTTCTATAAAACAGCAAGCAAAAATAAGCTGAACCTGAAAATGACCTTATAAAAACGCTATCCAGAGTAGAAACGCCACAAATGCTCATTATAAGGCAGCTGTAAGAAAACTTACAACATCTGTGTTTCATTCACAGGTAGTTTAATCAAAGATCATTTAAAACCGTGACTAAAAAAATACATTAGTTATATTGGGAAAAAACTGAATAATTAATTTTTGGCAGTTGTAGTTACTACATATTGGCTGTGCTGATGATAGAAAACTTTTTAACTTAAAAGCAAATTGCAACACACATAGGGATTAAACTAAACCTCAACAGAACCAGAAACTGAGTTGCTTGCACAAATATATGTAACAAGACAACCAATCTTACTGCTAAATATTTTGGTTTTCTAGCACGGAGGAGCTTTTTTTTTTTCCAGAGGAAATAACATTAAAAAAAACAGTAAGATGTTTGCTGACACAAAGAAGTACTTTCATCCTGCAGAACTAATAAGCGGCAGGGACAGTGGATGACCTGCACGACGCAGCCACAGAGGTCGCACATGATGCGATTTCTCAGCCTACACTCGCTGCGTGAAAAAATATGCTGCCGGAGACGGGCGCGAAGGAAACGCATTAAAGAGCGGGGGCCCAGGCAAATTTACGAGCAGCACATTGCCATGACAAATATTTCAAGAATGCAACTCTATTTGGACCCCCTCTGCTGTGTGTCTATAGCAGTCAGTGGCTAAATTGAAAAATCAATTCCAATTTAAATTATTGGAATGAAGAACTCCAGGAGCAGAGATAAAAAGGCCTGCTTCTTCTAGATCCTCTTTAATTGGAAAGTCATTTCTTCGGGGTATTCTAATGGTTTTGAAGGAAGATTGCAAAATACAGTTGATGAGCTGGGGGAAGGTTAATAGCTTGTGTGCTTTTTTTTCTGTACAGCAACTGCCCTCCCCTTCCTCATGACAGAACTGCCAAATGAAGAAAAATCCAGGATCGGCTAGCTAGCTCACTCCTGGCCACATACCTGGACCATCCCCTTCATTCCTCTGTGAATCTTCTGAAATTTTTTCAGCTACTGGCTTGGTGGAACAGATGCTTGTTCAACTTTTTTTTTTTTTTAATAACAGATCATAACTGAATGCAGTGTTGCATGCATATTACATAACATCCACAATTCTTGTTTTGTGGTCACAAATACAATAGCGTATCACTAGCTTTAGTAGTGGACTGATATTTGGCCTAAATACACAAAGCGAGAGAAAGTTTTTTTAAGCCAGCTATTCTTTACCCTAATAATTGTGGGGTATTGTGTGGGTTAGTATTCTGTGGCTGTGATCAGAAGGTTGGCAGTTCAAATCGCATGGGTTGTTGAAAGATGTCATTGTTGGACTCCTGAACCCCAACTGCTTCTGGACGCTGGTTGACCCTGTGTTCTGACCTGAAGACCCACTCTCATCTATGTACTGTATATGGCATATACAGTGCTCACAGAAAGTCTTGGGCTGCTTGCTTAGTTCTGTAAAAATGATGTAAACTTATTGGTTTCATAAAAAAAAAGTCAGATGAAAAGCAATATTTAACATACCTGCACAGACATTCTCTTTTTATTAAATATCGTTATTTTTTGACTGACTCATTCAGTTCGGTTCTTGCCATTTCGCTATTAATTGCAGTTGTAGTCATTGGCTCCCAAAGAAATACTGTTTGGTGTTTTGTGTTATTGCAAAAGTGTTACCAGTTAAAAAGCACCCAACGAAACTGCTTGTCAATGAACATTTTAGACTCAAAACAGCGCTTTTAGAACTGTAACTTCAGTTACTATGCTTAAAATCACTGGTTCAGGGGCGGGGAACCTGATCCATGGAAGGCTGGCACGGGTTCGGGTTTTTGGGATGACCTCACAATCAGCCAATAACAGTGGGTCTCCAGTATTGGAGTTGAGGACCACTGCTTTATTATTGGCTGATTGAGAGGATGGATCAGGTTCCCCTCCCCTGAACTGAATGTTTCACTGTATATCTGTCTCTCTCATGTACAGCAAGATGGGATTTGGACACCATCCAGTTTCCCTGAAGGGATGAATGAAGTAGCACTGATCTATGTACATGCCCCTGAATAGAAGCTCTGCTGAGTAACTACGTGTAAATTTAAACACAAGGAGTTAATTCATTGTATTAACAGGAATTAATACTCTAACAATAAAAATTTAATGGCTTCTCTATAATTTTTGCATGTTAAAACCAAAAATTTGTTGACGCTGTGCTGTAACTGATCAGCTATCTCCATATTTGCTAACATTAATCTCACTTTAATTTCCTGTATCCTTTTCTGCTCGGTGGTTTTGCTGATGCATACCTTTGCTGCGGCAACTTGTTAAAACGGCATAATTCATGCAGAATTACAGATCGTTATTGCACATACTTATTTTTGTCAACCCTATAAGAAATGGCACATGCAGAATTATCAAATCAAAATCTGAACACTTTTTTTTGCATTATAAATACCTTATGAAACTTGTGTTAACTCTTTTCTGATTTCATATTGAACACATCAACACATACAAATTAAAACAATACTACTTAGACACAGCCAAGGAGAGCAATTTTGTGACTCTGGATGAGCTCCTGGCCTCAATTCATCTTCATTGCTGTCTCATTGAAGCTTTGAGACAGAAGGAAAAGATAATATCCTTAGCATTTTCCAAACGACCCAATAATAACAATGAAAACATCAGTAAAAGGCATAAATAAAGGCTGAGGTTCCAGCACACTCAGCACAACTGGGACTAATTTACCAAGCCAATAATGTTAAAACATGCAATAATATTTTTTTCTGTTGTTATTTTTGCAAATGCTGAATAAATATTTCAGGCGTAGAGGAAATGAGCAGGTCGTTTTAATAAAATCGCTAGCAGAGCTTGTGTTGTCATTTGTGAGATTACACCAAAGGTATGGGAGTTAGTCGAGGTGATCGTGACAGACACCGCACACTCTGCCCGAGTGACAGGAAAAGGTAGAAATACGTTCCCCGTGTCTTGGCAAAGTGACTGGGGGGGGCGGGGGGTTGGGGGGGGGGAGATATGTAAACAAACCTGCTCTCCACAGAATTCCGTTTGGCTTCATTTCCTACAAAGAAACTGCAAGTTAAAAGGTGGCCCCCACACAAATGAAACTCAATTTCACGGCACATTATCCCTCCCTCTTCTCTCTCCTGCCTTTCATTTTCATTAAGACCACAGACAAGCATAAATTAATAATTACTGCGGAATGTCTAAATGCAGGCCGTACACTTTCGCCTTTCATTTTCCTCCTTGGCCTTCAGTGTTCATGCTTGCAAAATGTTAATTTAGATAATATGGCCTGGCCTTTGTTGGGTGGCTCTGTTCTGCAGCCTCACTAATACATAATGCTCCTTCCTGATTAGATGACATTATCTTTATCCTTTGCCCAATCGACCCACACCATTCGCGCAGTATCACCTGCAACCTGTTTTGAATCACATAATGACATGTCTTAACATTTTAATGAATTATTTTTATTTATTGAGATTTGCCTTTGTCTGAAAATGTGATGCCATGGGTACTACTATTTTAAGTACCAATTGTGAAAATGAATATGTTTTCTATTCATCCAATTTCCAATACTGCATATGCAGTTTTCGTGTGACAGAACACACTGGATGGGATGCCAGTCCATCATAGGCCATGCGTTCTATTCTTATAATGCGTTCTATTATAATATCAGCTGGGACCGTGTTTTGGGACCGTGGGCGGAACTCCGAGTACCTAAAGGAAGTCCACATACAGGAAGTAAATGCAAATGTCAAAGGGCGGAGTTAATCAATAGAATAGGGGACTACGATGCTGCCTATTAGGCCTCTTTCTCCATTTCTATTTATTTTTAAACTTCATTTTTTTATAACATCTGGCTACTGTTGCCTTTGTGATGCAAAAAACGTTGAGTTCAGCTTCATCAGTTCTCAATTAGGTAATTAAAGTATCTGATGTTATACGTTACAGTAACCGAGAAAAGTTAAAATGTTGATACGTTGAAGAGGTAAGCATATCCATAATTTGTATGTTACAGTAGCTCATGTAATACATAGTATGTGTATGTGGTCGCGATACTGCTCAAAAAAAGGAAAAAAAATGCTTGCCACTGTGAAGTTTGATACACCATACTTCATTGACTATTTAAATGCATTTTTTCAAGGTTGATTGAAACTTTAACCTCATTTTCAATAAAGAATAAAAGCTTGAAATGTGCTAGACCTTGAATTTTCACAATGCTTTGTTGAATTATGCAGTGATCCGTCAATTATTCATCTACCACGTCTGTGATGACTATGCCTTAAGAAGCATGCAAAATGGGACTATAGAATGCTATGCTGTGTCAACACATTTCAGGATTGCTTACAAGAGGAATTTGTCTTTCAATGTCAATTCCACTTTTCTTTTCACAAGTTTCAAGCGAGGCACCTGTTTCAAATCTGTAATTGATTCGATCGAAACCTCAATTCCAAGTTCAAAGCTTCATTTACATTAGTTGGCAACAAAGAATGTTTCCTTTAGAATGCAGTTTCATTTTGACACACAGAAAGTTACCTTGTATATCAGAATACCTTGCAATTAGTGAAGACATTATTTCAAAGTGTTCTTCCCAGACCAAAAAAATAAAAAAATCCAGACCATAATAAATGATACACCAAGAAAATCATTCAGGCAGGTTTCAACATTCCTAATGTGGCATTAACGTTAATTTAGAAAAATTAAATCAAACTTCAATTGTTTACTGTTTGCTACAGTATGTTTGCTCAATAACATGTCATAATTACAGTATATACAAATAATATTTCAGCACATAATATTTATGTTGGGAACGGGGGTGGGGGGGGCACTGCTTCTTCAAATCTGCCAGCTCACATGGATGTAATTTTGCACCTGAATACTGTACTGAGATGATGTGGCCTTACTCAAAGCCAGAGCTCTGGTTTATGTTTTTCCATCATTAATGAACATTTGACAAGGAGGTTGCGAGACATTTTGGATTTAGTTGCATTGAAATCACATAAGTGTTCAGCGATAAACTTTTAGCATGAATATGTGTGTTTTGGAAAGATGACAAAATATACGCTGATCATCTCTAAAATGATACTACATCCTCACAAAAAATTATGCTTATATTATCTTACCACTGTCTGGGAAACACACGGATAAATCAAAGAGATGATGACTGTTTGTTTATGTGGTGAAAAAGGCAACAGGGGAAAAAATGCTTATTAAACAACAAAGCACACAGTGTGATCTCGAATTGATTTTCTGTCTTGGAGTGTTTCATGACAGAAAATTGTAGCTGCTTGAAAGGAAACAAATACACATATAGGGATATTAAAGAGGCATTGTTAACATTTTACTATTGTTTTCTTAAGTTTGTGTTAACTTATAAAATAAAACTTGTTGTACAGCTTTTCAAAATGGATATTCCATGAATTAAATTCATTTAAACAGATCTACTCAAAAATGATTCCTCACATGTAAAACTGGCCAAGTACCCAACACAGAAAGTAATAACAATAAAAAAAATCTTAATTAAAAAATCTCTTTGCAGTACACATATTATTATATTACTGGATAGTATCCATAATGGTATATAGTATTTGCAATAGTGAATATCTCCACATGAGGATATGGAAAGTAAGCACATAAGATACACTCCAAGAGGACTAAAATGACTTGAATATCAAACTACGAAAACTGATTAATTTACTTTACAGGGCAAGTAAGATTAAACATTCATTTAATTAGATTTCCTGTTTGCATATCTCTGGTTTCCAGCTTCCAGATTGTTTAAGCTTGCATGGGAAATGCAAGATATTTCTACTACATAATTGTTTCCTACAATCCTTGGAAGATGACATTGTACAAATAAGTTAAATCAGCCACTGTGTGAATAATCATACAAGAGCGGAAACCCCAAAATTCCTCTCAAATGACATTCCATGTCAGGAAATCATAAAGACAAATATTCTATAGTAATTTACAAGTACGAGCTAGTGATTTAGTATTCTTAAATAATTCTGTTGCTTTAAGTAACTCTTACATATTGTTAGGTTGCAATATAATCAAGTTCTCCTACGAAAGTGGAAGTATTATAGAGGACAACCACTGAATTCAAACCAATATGATCAAACTACTCTGTCTATATCATCTGCCCAGCATTATACTGTAAATACAATAAATATTTAATATAGAGTTCTGCTGATAAAGGTTTCCTTCTCTCCACACTTCATGAAGAACATTGGCATGCCGTTCTCGACTGGATTACAGTAATATTTACAAGGTTTAAAAACAGGATGCAGTTAGATATTAAATAAGTCATTGGATGTATCTATATAGTCTAGCACACACTAAAATCGTAGTACTAAACATACATAACTTTGCTCCAGCACCAGAATTCAGCTCTGTAATGGATCTCACATGCTGGTTCAGTACCTAAAATAAAAGAAAAGGAATCAGCTCCCAAACATTTACTTATATTAAAGTCCTTTATCATTCTTTTTCTTCCCAGTACCATTATACTTCAACTGGAAGGACGGATACCAGGATCCAAAAAATGTGCAAAATAACCAAATAACATTTTCCAAGCTAGTCTACCTCGAGGACCAACTTGGACTGCAGACTGTTATCACGCCCTAGACCACATATCTTATTAAATGATTAAAATACTTTCTTGAAGAGTAATGCTTAGGTGTCCCAAGAAAACCAGCATTGTGGCATGTTTTCATTCTATTTGAATGATACACATTTAGCTAAACATAAAATGATTTATTTACAGTTAAAAACTTTAGTCTGTTCCTCATTTACACATATTTTATTTTACGATAACACTAACGTACTGTATATAAAACACACATACATGCAGGCACACACAAGCATACACTCATACCAAGAAAAAAAAACACAAGTGGAAAGGACAACCTAAATAAAAACAGAAAGAAACAAATTAATTAAATAAATGTTTCTCATCATTGTAAGTACTCAGACATTTCCCTGTTCTGTGATACAAAAAGAACCAACATACGCATAGAATCTGCTACAGTGTATACCTGCATGTAATACAGTATATATATATATATATATATATATATATATATATATATATATATATATATATATATATATATCATACTTACAAAATATTTCAGAAATTATAACTATAAACCCCTTGTTAACATTAGATTGACAGCTGAATTTAAACCATGGATATTTTTAAACTTCAAAGACCACAAACTGTGATGAAATAATAATTTAAATTATACTCATAAAAATAGCTGCCCATAGTGTTTAAAAATGTCAGACTTATGTCTACAGGACAAAGGATACTATAGAGAACACATAGTATTGATGCAGATAATGTGAAATATGGGCTACAGTGGATTAAGATATCAAGAAATCAACGTATAATGAAAGCATTCAGCGTGGCTACATTCTGCTTTTTGGGTGAAGTTCTAATTACTTCTGAAAGCTCATTTAATCTTTGAGGAGTAAAACTTTGAAAAACATGTTGTGTTGCCTTTTCACAAACTAGACATGAAATTGGCTAATATTTTTGCTTTCTTTTAGCAAAACCTTGTGCCGAACTATGTTACACAAATTTGACAATGCAACACGTCAGTGTAGAACTATACCAGGAAAAAGCAGAAGTTGAGACAGTCGTAAGGCAATTTCTGTCCTGTCCGTGTTGCATAATATACAGCTGGTGGTACAGAAAAAGTAAGTAAATAATTCTGATATGCAAAATGAACTTCAAATGAGTTCAAAAATAAGATTGTTTGTTATAACTGAGGTAAAGGCATGGAGCTGTACATTCTGTTCTAAATCAGCGATTCCCAGACTGCGGCATCCTAACTGAATTTTCCTCTTTTACATAGTTAAATAAACCGTGAGAATAGAGAATGTACTCAAGGCCAATCAGGGCAATTTGAGCGAACTCTTTGGAGTTTGTTTAAATGCTGCAGATTTTACTGTGTACCTTGCAGGTCAAGGAAAGTACAGTGTGCTGAACTTTACAGCAATATAAGCAGTAGTGATATGAAACAGACTTTATCAGTAATACAGATAGGATAAATTAAAAGCTGTTAAGAAAATCATACACATACTGCAGCGATATATATGTAGTATTGGTTAAAAATGGAAAGAGCAGTTTTCATTTAGCAGTTTTTCTGTGTGTATATATATATATATATATATGTTCTATAACAGCATATATATATATATATATATACACATATATAGATATATATACACACATATATATATACATATACAAACACACACACACACATATATATATATATATATGCTGTTATAGAATTATAATGTCCCCTCAATGTGCTTTAAACAGCAGTGACAGTAGGAGATTTAAGTCATTGCTGAAATAGTGTGAACTCAGTTGCTGTTGCCAGAAGTGACTCACTGTTACTTATATAGGGTGCTGTAAAACCTGGCCATTGTGTTTATTTACTACCAGTCTGTGCTCCATCACAACACAGGTCTCCCTCACCTAGCCTTAAAGTTTCAAGGAAAGAGGTAAAATCATTACAACATGCATTCAAATTTAGCCTTGTGCTCAAATTCAGCATCGGGACAATGAATACCATAGTGATCGCCAAAGTCTGAGTTGCAGTTCTATTCATTCCGCATTTCAACCGATGTCTTCAATGTATTCAAGAAAACACATAGTTGACTCATTACACATGGGATGGAATAGCATCACTTGCCATAATTCCAGTTATCAGTACAGAATGTAAATATGGGATGCTTTTATTCCAAAAAGAGAGACTTACATAATAATTCACACATAAAAATTAGAAATGAAGACAGATAGGTTATCTCAGCTCATTGGAGTGTTTGGCCTTAATTGAGACTTTTTCTTTGTCTTAGCTAAACAAACAGCCAACATTTAATTTTTTTTCTTCTTCCGGTAATTAAGTAATGGTGTTTGCATTTAAGGCCAAACCACTTTGAGCTCTGATTGAATTATTCAATCAATCAAAAGTAATTTTCATGTGGAAATTAGATTTCCATAGCTGTGTATTCCATCATCGACAAAAAAAAACTCCATTAGTTTCGAATGTAAAGGGGGAAAACTTGTAACTTGATGAAAATTACGCTTACAAATTCATATAATAAAAAATTAAATAAATACAAAATGGCTAGGAGGGAGTTTACCAAGTCCATTAAATCAAAGCAATACATATAATCAAAAAGACTTACACTTGTTAGAGAAACTAACATTGATTGAGTCACTCCCTAAGTATATTTTAAGCAAAAAATAGAATTTATTAAATAGCATAACTTCAAGACAAACATTTACATGCCTGCATGCGTTTTTACTAAAATGGCAGCTATCTGAAAGAAAAGTGGCTTAACAAAGGATAAAATAAACAATACTAGAAATTCATTATAAATGTTTGTATTGGTTTTCTAATATTCCTACTGCATACACAATAGCATCTTCTTAACAGTATATACACATACCATCTTACTTCGTAAAATTTTTTGAGCGAGCCAACTTGATCTGTACAAAAATGTTGAAATGAAAACACAATATGAATTTATCCCGGTTTAGAAACTTCAAACGACAAACAAAATCAGCTACTAGACCTGTCTTCATCTGTATATCATTAAATTCACATTTCCGATGCCTTCTCCCAGCTACTGATTTTTGAAAAATATTTTGGAATTGAAATGAACTAAAGTTTCCTATGAATATTCAAAAAAAAAAAAAAAGAGAAAAACCTGAACTAGATTCCCGTTTCAAAGCTTTCTTGCTGGTTTAAATACAGTATAAAATCTTCAGTGCTGTGGGTCAGTTTGATATTACCACTCCTGATGCTTGATTCTTCTGTGCTCAATGGGATTTTATCCTTGCAATTTGAAGAATATGTCACAGGACATACAGTTTACGGCAGTTCTGGTCTTGCAACTATGTGATGCTTGTATCTGTTGGAAAAGAGGTTCTATTTCTACATTTACACAGTTTTCCTTTAGCTTACAGTCATGCACAGACACTGCTAGCAGCTGTGTAGGCCGCTTTCACAGCTGCTGCCTGGTACGAGCTGTTGGACACCTTCCTACGGCTTCCATCGCCGTGCCATCAGTACATCACTGTGGTTTTCAGAAAAAGTCTTCCATCTGTAAGACAGCGAAAAGCGAAGAAAAGGGTTAGCATGCATGGGAAACAGCCGCAGTACATTTTTTTGTGTATTTGCACGGTTATACAGATTTTGCTAAGAACAAAGTAGTCATAAAACTGGCATATAACTGTCAAAACAAAATTTTTGGAACAGTCGGTTTTAAGATCAAAAGATTAAGCAGAAAATATATGAATATGGATGCAATATTCATCTTCCAATTTAAATTGGACAAGGTCCCTGGACAGGGGACACTCTGGACAGATACCAGTCCATCACAGAATACATACAAACAGACACTACAGGTGATTTAATAACACCAATAAACCGAAGTGTATGACTTAGTGTACGATATGTGAACTACACACAAAAAACCTTCCAATTCCTGAGATGTGAGACAACAGCACTACCCAGTCACCCTGATGTCAGCTGAAAAGGCCTTATAAACTAAACGGAAAAAGACGTTTTTAGGCTGTAAAAGAATGCTGAGGCATACGGATACTATACACGTGCATATCATCTTACACTAATGACAACAGTGCATACATGACACATCTTGACACATGTGACTAAAACGTTTAACCTATATCCTATTTTACAGGTGTTTAGCCATGCAATCATGATGGGAAAACACTTAATAAATTTAATTTCCTGCACGGAAAGAGTGCAGTTCTTCTCTTCAAAGACACCTATAATATAATGACCTTGTTCCATTTTCAACCCCCCCTCCCCGCCCCCCTAGGCTTAAAATTCGCTTGACATTTACTACCCTTACATTTCCTCTGTGAAAGAATGCAGCAGTGTGGCCTCTAAGTGCTACTGCTCTATATAAACAATTGAATTTAAACAGGAAATGCAGACGATAAAAAGCTGGGAACATTGTCCTGTTGATAAAACTTGAAAAATAAACTAAAATAAATATATGCTGAGGCTGTAAACGTGCGTCTGGCTCACAGCTGGTTTCATAAATTACGGTTTGCAAGAACAACTAAAGACCGGCATTAGACATATATTGAGCGCTGAAAAATTTCTTAATGTTTTATTTAGCTAGTTTATTTCATTCTTCGTACTGATATTTTTGGAATTTGAGAAGAATTACTCCATTGTTCGCAATTTGCTGTTTATTTTACTTAGCAGTCCTCTGAACTTCAAGTAGGTACTGTTTTATTGTGGTGTGTGCTCTTTGAAGAGAATAAATGCCATAGAAGGAAAAGATAAATAGTGGGTGTAATTAATTCAAGCAGGCCTAAGTCTCCATGGGATCTCTCTCTGACATTCTTATTCAGGCAGTGCCATAGAATATTACAGAATGAAACTAAATGAAGCTTTGGTTGACTGTTAAATATAAACCAGGATAACTGCATTGCCTTTACCTGTGTAATTATACACAAAACATTGCAGCACAGATTTCACTTGTGTAATTACCCAAAACATGGTACAGCTTGGACTGACTGTTAAATACATACTGGAGTAACTGAGCAACTTTCAGTTGTGTAATTGTGCGTAAACCACTGCACTGTTTTCAGCTGCAATGAAAGCCTCACTGATTCAAGCTGAACAGTAGGTCTTTCCCATAAACACTGTGTCACAATAGAAGCATATCAGTCCTTATACTACCAAACTTTGGTTTGATCTACACTTTTTATATAAATTTTAAGCTACGTAGATTGTACTTTGACACATGTACAAAAAATGCTTCAGTAAATATTCAGATGTATCCTTTGCATGGATGGCATGATGACATGTGACAATTCCAAGTAATGTCACAGTTACAGCGCTATACTTACATGATAAAGTGAAGAACTATTTGATGTGTGAAATCTATGACATTGATTTACTAGATCTAAAACATGTCTGTTTGTTACATGGTTTTTACAAAAGAAACCTCTCATTAAAATATGTTAAAACTTTAGCATTTTTAAATTTAAATCAAGATGAAAAGTTCATTAAAGAAAATAAATATTTCATTAGATGCTAAATAAAACAAAGGGAATTTTTGGCTTCTCTCAGCATAAAATTCTTTTGAAAGATTAATTAATACATGTAAATTATGCAAATTATGCCCATGCAAATATTTTATGAAGACAATTAAGGGAACCATTAATTACTGCTTTTTTGCTTCACTGAGATTCATTCATTTAATTTTAATTTTACGTTAACTGTTTTGATGCTTAATCTTGCCACAAAGAACTTATCTCCTTTAACAGGGTTGTGTAAACTTCGGAAACATATGTACTGTCAAGTCCAAGAGATACCAGGATATTTCAGCACAGTTTTGTATCTCCAAGAATTACAGCAATCCCAGAAACATGGTGCTCATTTTTGGACCGATTTCAAACCTTAGAAATGCCATTAACAAACACAGACTTGTTTAATATTGTTTATATTAAAAAGTGTAACACAACACAAACATTGTGTATATATATATAAATATATATATATATATATATATATATATATATATAATATATATATATATATATATATATATATATATATACACACACACACACACACACACACACACACACACACACACACACACAGAGGTGTGTAATTATATCATTGTGGGGACTCTCCATTCATCATTATGGGGAAAACTAATCAAAACATGATGACCTTAACCCCTTGCATTCACAGATATTTGTGGGTGACATTTGGTCCCCACAATGTAATATAAACCTAATCCATACAC
Organism: Paramormyrops kingsleyae; assembly: GCF_048594095.1. Taxonomy (NCBI): domain Eukaryota; kingdom Metazoa; phylum Chordata; class Actinopteri; order Osteoglossiformes; family Mormyridae; genus Paramormyrops; species Paramormyrops kingsleyae. The sequence goes on from NC_132797.1 coordinate 70,037,558, forward strand.
ACAAAAATGGTCCCCACAACATCAAATAATGTGGGGGACAATGTAATATGAACCTAACACGCACACACACACACACACACACACACACACACACACACACAAGCTTCACAAGTGAGCAGATGAGCATTAGATATCACCGAACTATGAAGTATAAAATCTGTGACATATGATCTCTCATGTGGTGATAGACTAGTCTCCATACATTTTGGTTTAATTCATTAGCAGAATCCAACTGGTTGTTGTCTGTGGTTTGTAACGGTGCCACTATGTAACACAAGTACTGTAACAGCACCTTCAATCGCCTTCAGTTACTATTAGTTTCCTGCAGTATTTTATTATGTATTAAATCTTCTCATTTATCTCTGGTTACATTTCCTATGTTCCCAGAAAGCCAGTGATATGTGAGACTTCATTAATGAATAATATTCAAAGGAGGAGAAGAAAAGCAAACATGGGATTATAACTCTTCTATAATTCTATTCAGTTCAATTTATTTTATATTGCACCTTCTATAACATAGCTGTGGTAAAGTGCTTAAGAAAGATTTAGCGGCATGAGCACTATTCTCTAGCATTATTCAACTTAATTACTTGCAATATAACTAACATGTTACTTTTCAATCTTAGTGATTGGAAGAAAAGAGGCTTCAAGGTGAAGAAAATTGCCAGTAATTGTGCAAAGACAACATATATTTAATGGATTACAAAATAAGCGTACCACTAATTGTATTAACCTCAAATTTCTCAGCCTCAAACTAAAACACATAGAAAATTTGTTTGATTTATTATCAATTGGTAGATTTAGAAACAACAAACAACATTCTATTGTTCAGGTCATAGTTTTTTTTTTCTTTTAATGAAGGTTTGGTTTCAATTTAAGGAGTTCATCTAGTTTAAAAGGTGTGAGAAGATACCTTGTCTCATGAGATTTATCTGCTAAATTTGTTTTCACACATTTTCCTTCCATTCTGACACTTTGAAAGCAAAATCCCCTGTCCCTCATAAACAAGACTTTTGTTCACTCAATCCTGCTGTTTATTTTACGGATGTTCCATTCATCCCCTCTCCCCATCTTCCAAATGTATAGAGTAGGGGTGTACCACTGCCCTGTGCCACATCACAAGACAGGGGTGCACCCTGCACAAGATAATGTCCCATTTAATTCTGTTTAATAGACCACTAATGACAAATGTAATTCCTACAGTTCAAATGTCATTTTATGCTGGTGGCAAAGCAGTACGTAATCACATTACAGTTAATTATATTATTTCCATATATATAAATTCCATATTCAGACTGAATTAAAAATCTAAATGGCTTTTTATCACATTGCAGCACCAGAAGAATAGCTGTATAGCACAAATTTAAATAATAACACCAACAAACAAGATATTTACACTAATAGATTAAATTGTAAAGCCAGAAGGTTCAAAGGAGCCAAAAAAATCCCATTTTCAGATTATCTTGTTGCTGAAGACGCTATAATCACCATTTGTTCACGATCAGATAAAAATAAAATAGATTCTTTACAGCATACAGTAAGCAAACGAGATGTTTCAGAATGCCCTGGATAAACTGGTACCTGCACCAAGAAATGTATATGCTGAGTACAGTGGACTGTATCCTGAATTCCCAAAGGCTCTAGCCTAGCCGTGACTGCAGTGGGTAAGTAGCTATGAGAAATCGATGGACGAATGGTTTTTATCTTTTGGAACAGCAGTATTTCTGTAGGTTCACAAACAAAATATACTAGGAATAGAAGTCATGCTCCCTGAAAAGCCCTTCTGGTCATAGTTATGGAATTTCCCGGAGTGTGAGTCTTCCTACTGGTGCTTAATATAAATGATGAGTTGAAATCATGAATAACAATTCATTCAAAGTCATAGAATGGAAAATAGTATGTCTTAGTGTAATGTTCAATGGCGTGTTACATATCCTTGCAACTGCTGTAATTTCTTCATTTCGACCTGACTGCTAAGGAAACACCACTAGTAACCAATCCTTCAGGAAATGCACTTGAGGAACTGATGATCAAAGGCAAAGGATGCTGCACTCAGATACACAAAAAAGTCATACAAGTTTTGCATATTTAAAATGACCACTTCTTTGTCCTGCACGATATTTTTTTAATACAGCTGAAAGTTTTGGAGGCTAATTGATTAGATGATACTCAGAATACTTTAGAATAGAATCTATGTGGATTTCTCAGGGATATTTGGCACAGTTTATGTAACACAGAGGATTTAACATCGACCATGGGTCACAGTATACAATACTGCTTACAAAAACTAATCAGATTCTGAATTTATTTTATAAAATCACTGTGAAATGGTATACTGATGTATTAAAACTACTCTTTATTTAACATACAGTTCTTAACATAGGAATGATGCCCTAAAGGGTTAGATTTTTGCACCAGGTTAAGTTATACTAAACTCCATATAATTTAGCTAGGAGTATTTGTATTACCATCTTATTCATTGTACCTTGTATTGTTCTTTCAGAATCTGTTCTGCCACTACTGCGGTCAGTCTCAATCTCCTGGGTCAATGACTCTAGGAATATGAAAGAATAGTGACAATTAAACACCAACAATCAAGAAAAAGGCATTAAAATTACCAACAGAGCATGTAATACTGCCAAGTGATGTATAGATATCTAGATGAATCCTTGTTCTGAACTTGTCAGAAATACTTTACGTTATGCAAGATAAACACAATACAAACAAAAATTAAATATATTTACAATGATACAACATTTAAATATTGCAATAGTTTGGTATTCATAAAGGAAATTTTGTTGAATGCTTAACTGTCATGACAACTTGTTTTTCCACTGTCTTTATGTTTAACGCCTGATAACTGTCAGAATTTACTTTTGCTTACTGGGCATCAATACATACTAATATGCTTGGTTTTCAAACCAACTAAACTCTTTACAACGCGCTGCAATTTAAAAAAAAAAACAAGAATTATACAAGCGAAAGTCCTCTACAAAAATGTGTAGAGATGATCATTGGAGCATTATAAATGAAACCTTTCATGTGAATTGAAACAGACTGAAGACAAACCATTAAGCGTTCGGAGACTTTCTGTGGACGACGTCTGCTTCAGTGTTTGCTCAGCCTGCTCCCGCCGTTTCGATTCATACTCTAGAGCCTCCTGCAGTTTCCTTTTTGCTTTCTTCTCCTTCTTTAACCTCTTCTGGATAATTGCTAAGGAGCGGGGGGAAAAAAAAGAAAGCAGTATGTCGGACAAAATGTCATTTAAACAGCATTAGACTCTTATCGTCAAAGCTTACGTAACGTAACAATCCTTTTTTCAATCAGTTTGTTCCATGGCATTTTAAGTGATCAGATCTTTACACTAGCTTCAATATAAAAATAATACAGTGGCAACTACCATTAAAAATTTACCATGGGCATCTGTAAAATAAACTAGCTTCCCCTTATAAAGTTGGATAATCGTATAAAGGCCTTTACAAATCATGCATGCCCAGTTTTTTAATCTAGACAAAGATCCTCTTGCATTTCCAAATGGGTCCCTGTTGACCCACAAAGGCTGAGGTCAACCAGTTTATCGCCCTTTACAAAGGAAAAAGGAATGCACTATAACCCAGATTAACCCAGGCTAGCATGCCACTGCGCAAAAGATATTTCTTTTTCCATATCTATATATTACGTAGAAAATTACTAGAGGCGCTTAGTGAAAATATTCCCAATTATAAAGACACTTTTGAGAAATTGGCTTATTAATGCTATTTGATTAATTATATACTTCAGATGCATGGGATATGGGGATATGAAGTTACATTTTGCAATTCTTATTTATAAAAGTTAAATAAATCATTTCTACTGATATCTTAATATGTACTTATAATTATAACTGTGAGCCTGAATAACTGTTCTTTCAAAAGCAGTGAATAAAGCTAAATTCATAACTGCAAGCTATGGCATTATATAAAAACAGGCCGTTTAAATTTGTAATTCAAATAGTTTAATTTGTAATAAGTACATTTATTATGTATCTGATTATTGTGCTGATTTTTTATTGCCCTGTATAATATGTTCTAGAGAGATATACCAGCTATAGACTAATTTATGTTTCCTTTCTTTTTAAATGTTATTTTTCTGATACATGCATTAGGAAGTTGTTTTCTCCTGCAGAGCTGGACTTCAGCATTCTGCGCACTCATGCTCTGATGAAATCTGGTGAGTCTGGAGTCCAGCACGTGGCAGCCTTCCTGCATAGACGGGTACCTCTGTTTTTCTGTTCCATCGCCAACTGCTTCTCCAGTGTCTCCCTCAGTTCCCGCTCACGGAAGAGCTCCATCTTCAGCTCGGTCTTCTCCAGCTGCACCTGCTTCTCTTGTGCACGGGCGTTGTCGATGGCAACCTTCAGGAGGCCCTGCAGACGTTTTTAATCAGGACAGGGAGTACTACAGATAAACAAAACAAGGCCTCATAGCAAGCTATTACTGTTCACCATATCATTTGCGCGTAATGAAAAAGACAACAGGCACAGTTTAATGAGGGTAGGGCACAATGGAAGAGAATGGCAGGGAATGTTAATTCATCATCTCACAGTGGCTGCATGGAGCACTTGTAATATATTTATAAACAGTAGATGAAAGATGACATGGACATATGAATTTGAAGAACTTACAAGCAAAACATTTTCTTTGAAATAAAACTTATTTTAAATATTAAATAAATAATAGTATATTGCTGCAGTGAAACTATTTACAAAGAGACAGGTAATTATGAGAATAACTTCTTTGGTCACAGAGAATAAAAACTATGACCCATCATAATTGTTTATTAAAGATTTATTACAGTGAATAAATTGTTATAAAAGCACTACAAAGAGAAATATGTTTTACATGATTAAATGCTACATTCTGTGACCAAATCGAAACAATTAGTCCTAACACACATGCAATCAGACCAAATGAATTAGGCTATATCTTATTAATTGTTCATTTTCTTGACCCCATTTCAACTGAAGTTGCCTTATCTCAATTTTCTGCTTGGTTTGCTTTTGTTGACTTGTGCTAGGACGTTCCATAAAAATGCACCCAGCAATCATTAAAACAGATGACTTACTTACATGGGGGAGTACATATCCCACAAGGCTGTGCGGCGTCCCCAGTGAAGCTCAGTGAGAGACCACAGCATTGTGATGTTCGTATCATAAATAAAAGTGGCCAGAGATATTCAAGGCGTTACTGCAGGTTAATGCCTTTGTTGTTGACTAGAATTTGTCTTTTGCTGACATTTTCTTTTTCTGTTGCATTTGCTGTTTCACCTGTCGTTCCATCTCTCCATCTGTCATTGCCTGGTCATTGACTTCCATTATGGATCACACCATCTTTGTTCTTTGCTTGTTGCCACTAATGTTTTGCTGAAGCACTTCATAATGGACAGTAATTGAATAATACTCCTTGTCTACTTTATGTTTGTCAACACACAGAAAAGAACCGTTCTCCCTCCCCAGTTCAATGGAAATTGTTAAACATTGTAGCCATGATTCCATAAAAAGCAAACAGGCCATTATGCTGGGAACCACAGATGCATCATTCAGGAGTGACATCTGTTTTTTTTTTCTCTGTGTTTTGATGGGCTTAACACACGAACACACCTCTTATGGAAGTGTGGCTACAGAGGAAAGGCGGGAGGGACTGACATGGAAGCACACCTGTATGTTTGTCAGTAGGGTCTCTATTGACGATAGACCATCAGGGAAGAGAAATGGTGAAGGAAACCCAGGAGGGAGGGTCTGTCCACCCAGGGGCAGCCTCTCGTAGCCGTCTCTCGCTGTAGGAGTGCAGAGCAGAGTCTCATCTGGACAAAGATACAAAGAGCAGCAATGAGAAAGTGAACAATGACAATATCAAACAGCACAGTCATAAAGAGTCTTTGGTAACACTCTACTTGAGGGGGCACAAAAAAATGTAGCAATATTTAATGCATCAATTAACCAGTAACTAAATGTGAGTTATGTACTGATCCTATATTGGTTCATCAGTAATTAATCATGCAGTTCATGTATTTCATGCAGGAACTATATTAGTTGTACTTGAGTAGTAACTGAGTAAGTTATTTGTACCCACCAAAGTAAAGTGTGACCTAGTCTATTAACAAAAAAATGTGCCAGCGTATGGAGATGTCCTGCTATACGACATTTAAGCAAGGTGTGCAAACTGAATTTCTACAATGAAGCACCATGTACTTGAATAAATGAGTCAACCTAAATTAACAACTTATAAAAGTCTCTGCTGAGCAACGATAGCAACGCAAGTGCAAAATATGTGTTTTTCCATACATTCAATATATGTGTAAAATGCTTTAAATGTTATTTCAACTTAAACACCATAAAACCAAGGCTTTGCGAAGGTGAAATCTGTATTTATGCTGTATATTATTTTGTTGATTTCGTACGTGCAAAGTACGCCAAAAATGATCAACAGCTCATCTCTTCCAAGTTCTGCAAGAATCTAGATCGTTGATGCTATGGTACAGTAAGGCTTTCATTCACGGCTGGAATCATCCAATCACATCAACACATCAACTAATAAAACCTCGCTTCTTGCAATTTTGCATTAGTATGTCCTGTACATCTTCCCCCCGCCTAAAAGGTTGCCCACAGTAAATAGATGCGTGTAGCTCTCGCTCACCCCACCCAATCCATATGCCGTGTTTGTTTTCTCTTCTTCATCCAGACGCCTGTGGCAGGCTGACACTAGTGAGGGTCCTGGCTCCTCAACAAAGGCCATATGGCACAGGGCGATGAGTCCTCGTTTACCTCGTTTCAATATTGCAACGGCTCCGCTGGGACTGTGGCCAAACTGTTTTGGGCAATCATATTTTAATCTAAAGACAACGCTGGCTCACGAAAACCATACTCGGCATCTCTCGCGTAAGCTAAGAGATCAGCACAAATTATTTTTAACATTTGCGATGACTCCTATCACTGTTTGCGTAATAATAACACAAATAACATTTTTTGTCAATCAGAAAATTCAGGCATAAGCAGGCAGATCAACTATGTATTTTTCTTCTTTTTAAAAAAAAAACAAAACAAAAAACTACATGAATCAATTTTTCCATCCATCCATGTTCAAACCATTCTATTCAGGATCATACAGAGGTCTGGAGACTATCCAAAGCAGATCATTGCACAAGGCTGGGGTACACCCTGGACAGGATATAAATTAGTTTTAAATTATTTTCATTTTTTTTCAGAGTATACTTAATAATATGAAATAATATACTATGAACGGCACGTTAAAATGCTGTGTTGTATTTTTCCCTTACAGTGACACACAGAACATGCCACCTGGTGGTGCTGAATAAACAGCTTTACATTTCTATCATTTTATCTCAAGTGCATCAAGTTTCAAAGCACAGCTCAATCTCCGGGGCAGACATGGCTTAGAGCCCAGCCGTAACATGATTAACGCACACGTCTTTGAAGTGATATGGAAATACCGCCCGGATACTACACTCCTTTACAGCAGACGGTCCTCTTAAGCAGCTTCTGCCGTTACATTTTCTTTGACAGCAAAGCACAGGATAACTGCAATACATTACTGCTAGAGCGAAGGAGAGCACTGCAGTCAGTGACTACTGAGCTCGTGAGGATTTTCTGGTAAATTCTGCACAAAAAATCCGCTGTCAATCTCTATGCCAGCTGTCTGTTGCTACAACTGCAATAATATATGCTTCTGGTGGTAAGGGATTGTTAGAACAAATAAACATTGCAAAAATGATAAATAATGCTCCATGACATACTGGTTATAAAATACACAAACACAAACACAAACATATATATTCCTATCATTGTGGGGACTCGCCATTCGTTTCTGTGGGAACCCTAATCCTAACTATGATAATCCTAACCCCTACCCAACCCTAACTTTAACCATAAGTAACCAAACATATACGTGTATAGAGATTTTGTATAGATTTGTACTTCAGGTTATCCTTATGAGGACTGAAAAAATGGTCCCCACAATGTCAGAATGACAGGTTTTTATCATATTGCGGGGACGTCAGGTCCCTACAATGTAACATAAACCTATGTATGTATGTAACATATACCTATGTATGTATGTATGTATGTATGTATGTATGTATGTATGTGTGTGGGTGTATCTGTGTATGTACTAGTGTATATACATATAATATATATATTTTTGATGAACTTTGGATACAATAATCCAGCACCATGACTATAACACTATGAAATCCATGTGAAACAATCCATAGAAAAATGGCTTAGGTTACCCTAAGTGAAATCTTCAGTTAAATTGACCCTTTTAAGGTAATGCCTTCCAGTTCATCATCGATATTATGATATATTTTCCACTCTATTGGACCTTGAATTTGCCTGCATTCTTAATGGCTAAGAGGTGGAACAGGCTCTTATAATCTCTAAGCATTGTGTGCGAGAGCTGAATGCTGGCTGCTGTCTGACCCAGAGTGCCGGGCTACACTCTTTAATAACATCCCCCTGTCCACAGAGACTAAATTCCATTATGCCTCTTCCTGGGCTCGGTGAAGGGTTAAACAAAATCATAAAGAATACAAATTGCACATTCACCATTTAACAGATGTCACCGCAGTTCAAGATTTAGAATTCAAAGGAGCCGGTGCCCAACCTCAAAGGTCCGGTTCCTTTGTGAACCTATTGGCGCTTGTCAAATTCGTGATGACATCATAGACCATCCATCATTCCTGTGAGGACCGCAGCAGCCATCTGCTACACAGGCTATCATAACTCTACGCACACTTACGGGAAAGCTCTGCGAGGTGACATTATCTTTAAGCTGTCACACCGTGGTGCCACTTAAGCCCTAAATAAACAGCATTTTTGAAGGCCATTTTGTCAGGTACAAATTGATAGACCTTGTGGCAGAAAGAAGAACTCGGAAAGACACGCCATTTAATACGTTTTCTTAAAAAATACCCCATGAAGAATGATAAATTCTCCCAGGTCACGTACACAGAACGATTGTGCTTGTTTAAAATTAAGACGGAGTTGATTTTCCTAAATGTGCAATAACACATTTGCCTCTGCATTCACTCTGTTTCTCCTTTAAATGTTATTGAGAATTGAAAAGTCTCCAAGCGAAATCTTAATTGCACACCGTCCTACACAATATGTGCAATCCAGTCTCATGCAGCATTTATGTCTGTTTACACAGTGGTCTAAATTATACACAAATAAAAGACAAGTCAGGCAGTCCCTCTCGTCCCATCAATTTTCACTAATGGTTGCCAAGTCTTGGTAACAGCTGGTCTTACATTAATTAGTTTAAAGTATTTATTTCATCCATCTCCAGAGCAGATTGAGGAAAAACATTAGAGATTATCTACAGCATCTGCAAATGCCCTGGAAACAGGAACTAACCAACAGTTGAATATTAGGCAACTGCTATTAGACTTTTGCGATTTCTGGATTTGATGGAGGTGAGTATATGCAGTAGTGATCCTGTGAGAGCAGCAGGTCTAGTTGACTCAAGATGATTAATTAAGATAACACAACATGTTGAGTTTTTGCTCCATTAAATTGCGCCGGATACACAGGAACGGAGCCATGATGTTACGCTAAAAAGCAACAATTCCGGCTTCTGAAACGTTATACTTTGTTATCAGCTTCTACCTTGTTATTTGATTTGCGCTATAGAAAGGAGCAACACGCCAAATTACACGCACACATACACACGCACATACGGAAGCGTATATAAATACATACTGCTTAAAGCTATATACATATTAAAGTCTTTCATCTTTCATCAAGCAGCACATTAGTCATTGATATATTAAGCACAGTAAACAGCAATCTGATCTTGTAATAATGGAACATAGATTATTCATGTTCTGTGCAATCACTCTTTAGGTAAAATATACTGGTATATTTGTAAAGTTAGTCAGTCATAGCAGTTGAGTTGAAGCACTGAAACTGCAATGGTGTATATTGCTGACAAATCCCATGCTAAGATCAGGATGGCAAAGAGCTATTGTAATTCACTGCATCTGTCCATATTTCATTGGAGTGTGCTTTACATCTCGCAAATGCAGGTGACGCACAGCAATGGCAATCTGTGGTAAAAGTTGAATATTATTAAAAAAATAGCAGAAAAAAGGCTGAAATATTTCAAGTTAACAAAAATAGGCTTAAGAAAATAAATATGCAAATAAATACATTCCATCCATCCATCCAGGGGGGAAATCCAATTTCCAACCACTTCTCCAGAACAGTACTGCAGGAATATACATTTTAAGGAAAAAAAAACTTTGTCATAGTATAAACCAACAGCTGATGGCCGCAGAAAAAATAAAGCGCAGAGTCTCCCAGATAAATGATGCAAGCTAGCAGGGAATAATATGTGGTCCTGGCCTCATTGTACAGAGCTTTGAGGTGCTTGACTAAAAGGTGTTATGTAAATGCATGACTCTCATTATAAAGAGCATCATTTATTTTTGAGTAACATTTCAGAGTTGAAAGTTGGTCCAGCCTTTTTCTACGTGATTGCTCCTGCTACTTATCACAACTACACCAGGAATCTGTTGGCACCAGGAAAAGAAAAACCTGCAGATTGTTTTGTTAGGTTGTGCATTGCATCCTGTACTTTGCTTTGACAATGATCATGAATGGCTGGTTTAATACAAGGCTGATGTAAACTCAGCAGGGCACCTTTTCTAAACAGGATGCCGGATCACAGATTTGTTGATGATTAAAAACATTCATGTGAATTACAATCTGTCATATGGGTTTGAAACACAGCAATGGTCTCCTCTCACTGCACCGAGTGAGAGATTTAACGTGCCGAAATAAAAATGTCATACTGATACCAAGAGCAAAAAAGCAATTAAATGAACGACATGTAAGAACTGACATAATGGTACGCATTAATAAAAAAAAAATCTAGCACCCTCAAAATTTGGCTGTGCAACTTCACAATAAATTTGCATTTTTAACAATATTTAATTTATACAAAAGCTGTTTCAGAGTGACCTTCTTTGACTGCTGAATGGACTCTCAACACTAGAGTGAATTTAGGTATTTTCTCACAATTGGTCCAGAATCATTGACTTCAGCTTAATTATAATGACAGACACTGAAGTGATGGAGCCAGTGGAACTCAATGCCCCGTTTCCAGGTGATGCTCCTTCATGGGAGCTGTCAGCAGCAGATGTGACAGCCCCTTGTGTTACACTGAGAAACACTTATGAAATCCTTTCAGGTCACCTGTGCCACAGACAACATTTCACGCGCAACTGTTTTACCAGATAAGAGGAGGCACAAATAAAAATAGGACACCATAAATACAATGTGTTCAGAATGAAATGCCATATTTTTAAATAATGCCCCTCCCCATCCCCCCCCCCCCCCGCTTCTTCAGTCCTTGACAGTGTACTGGCTGTGATAAATCGCTTTTCCAGTTAATTTTCTCTGTCCTTATTATGTGTTGTGCTGCTAAAACAGGAGGTTCGGACATGATTTGACAACAAACTATAGATAGCCAAAATCACACGGAGGGATCTTGCCTCATCGCCAGTCTACACATTATTAAATTTGTATGGTATGATGGTTTCGGCTACAATATAGACAGGAAATCAACAGTAAGACAACCAAAAAAAAAAAAAGGTCTCAGACCTTCTGGAATAGCTGATATGTTGTGTTAACAAACTGTTAATGAAAGAGCAGTAATTAACTTTCAGAGAGTTATACGACAGGAGCACTTTTCGTTAAAAAGTGGAAAAAAGACAAAGAGCAAAAATTCTTCCAATAAATAACTGCAATTGACCTTGTCTGCTCAGAATATGCCATATGTTTCCAGTTCCCGTGTTTGAATCTCGGTCCCAGAGGAGCTTTCGGCTGATTCCGTGTTTGAAGGCACCAGAGCCGTAGGATAGAGGTCCCTCCTGTAGTCCTTCAGCACACAGTCAGCCAGGACTCCCGACAGAACTAGAGCCTCTCGACAGAGAAAAAGGAGGGAAAACAGGGCAGTTCTCGGGCAGCCCTTGTGATATATTGACAGGTGGAGTCTATGCCCTTGTGAAACTTGTGTTTCTCCCAGCAGGTGAATTGAACGTTAAAACCTGGAGGATGTCAGTTTAACTCTCGGCAAAGTGGGCCGGCCCCCGCGGCAGACAATTAAATTTCGTTCGACCTGCCACTTCGCTGAGAAAGACGCTGGCTTCGAATGCGGCACTTTTGACCTTTCCGAGCCGTGGCAGAGCGCCACGTTGCACGGCTCATATTTGTCTGTAAGAAGATCCATAACTTAGGAATTAAAAGATAATCATACGTCAAAGCGTTCCAAGCATTATTGTCTGCTTGGCGCCTATTTTTAAATGACATGATTGTTTAAATTCAATTTCCTAAGAGTGCATTTCAGATGGACCCATTAAATGTATGGCAATAGTATTATTTAAAATGCAATTTAGACACGTATGGCAATATCATTAACTACAACACTGTGTATGTTTGAGGGGCTGGCTGGGATTCACGAGGGTAGTCAGGGAAAGATTTATAATTCCTCTTTGCGAAGGACATTGGGTAATGATTTCTATTTCAAAACTTTGTTATAGGCTATAATGAGTAATATAATGTGAATATAATATGAAGCAGGAGAACACATATGTTATGGACACTACACAGATAGTAGTCCAACTCAAAGTCAAATGGTTAAGCAGCTTTGGCCCAGAACAAGGGCTACCTTATCTTCATTTAAAAAAAATAAATAAATAAATAAAAAAAAGTGGTTTTATTTTTTTTTCTCCCCTAATGTTCCTTACATTTAGAGATTAAATCGCTTGCTGCACAAACCCATTTGCGGCGAGGAGAGAAGGTGAGATGGATAATCGGAATAGCCACTGGTCCGAGTTTCCCCCAAACGCTTTCAAAAACATCACTGTGCACGGGCATAAAATTAGCACCAGGGACCTTAAAAAGCTGACATTTAGCATGACTTTTTGGAGAGCGACATGCTCATATTTTCTAGTGGGATATCATTAAATTTCAACTGCCCTGTGGCAGGGCCTCTACATTAATAACCGGTTCAGCGTGTCACAGCACACTTTTGAAATGCTGTAATGATTCTTTTGCTTTGCTCTAATAAAGTGAAACATGTTTCTCGAGTACAGGAGGGCTTGCAGATATCCGAGCAGAACAGGGGAAGCAAAAAGTATGATGGGTTTGGGACACAGGAACGTATTAATGCACGGCCCGGTCATGCAGGCATTTACAAATCAATGATACTGACCGCTTAGTATAGCACCATATTATACACATCACTCTCACATCAAAGTATCTAGTAAACACATTTTTACAATTGTTAAAAGTGATGAACAGCCAAATGAAATGAGGAAAACTGAAAAATTAAACAAAATTAAAGTGTGTTACACTCCCAGCTTATTAAGAAGTTTGGTTTTAGTGTAATATCTGCTTTTGGATTTACAATCATTTCAAATAATATTACATTAAAAAAATGCTAAAGACAGATACTGATACTATTTAGTTAATCCTTCCTGTTTCTTAGTTTCCTTCAAATAAAAATGAAAGCACTGAAAGACACTTGAATGGACAACCATAAGCCAATTCACCTGAATGACGTGCTTACTGACAATTTCGTGCGCAGAACACCACTTGCACCTTGCATTCAAGGACAAGATACCTTGCATTTCTAAATCGCCCGTGTCATCTTTATTGCATAAAGGTCAGAATGTTCATTTGTTGAAAGTCAGTGTTTCCCTCTTCTCCAATGTAATAAATGCAGAGTGCATGTCATTACTGTTCCACTGAGGTTTAGAGGATTGTGTGACTGGGTGTGATGACTACATAAAACACATTTTTTGTTTCCCAATGTAGCCACTTCGAAACACACCCTAAAACTGAACCCTGTAAAAATATGGATCTGGTATTCAGTATTCATTAAATATACCACATACCCATCTATTGAAATTTATATCCAAACACATACAGAACAGAAAGAGATGATAGAGACATATACAGATATGTAGCGTGTTTTATATTTTTGATATCACCACGGCTAATGCTTCCTGTTGGATGGTCAGACATATGAATATTGGTTTACAATCCTAAAGGGAAAATGGACTCAGTATTCTTCTGTTGACTGAATTACAAAATTACAAACCATATATTCATCAGGCTTGAAACAAAAAAAGGGGGAATATAAAATATGGATATTACTATAAAACAGCAAGCTTATAAGCCCTGTGTGACTTCTACCTTACAGCCTGTTGGTGCAAATCCATTCACGCCAAGTTCATAGCCATAAATATACTTAAGGGTTTTTAACCAGGCGAAATGTTAAATTTGTGGAAATCTGTTTTGATAACATTATTCATAACACTAGCTTTGCGCTGCTAGAATTAATAACACTCCATTTACAGATGGAAGAAAACCGGCCTGTTTTTTTTTTCCAGTTAAAGAGATTAATTTTTTAACACCTAATTGACAAGCCGGGGTTAACGAGGATCCTGTCTACTGCCGCAAAGTCAAGGTGAACGAAACGTGAACAGAAGGTTTCGCACATCAGAGGGAAGGTAACTGCAGTAGGACATGGACTGAGAGTCTTCATCAAGAAGTGTTTCTGTCTCCACCCATACTCCGTTTTATTAGGCATGATTTACTTCATAGCTAAAGAATATAAAAGACTATGTGCCACATTAAAATTAGAGCGGACTGAAAATTGAATGGTTTGACTCACATTGTCCTCAAGCTGCATTACATGAATAGGCCAATGCATATATTTAAGTGATACTGTTTAAACCACTAGAAAGACTGGAAAGCACTATACAAACCAATCAGTGCACGAACCTGAGGAAAAAAATCTACAATTCTTATCAGATGCTTAGTATTGTGTCAGTATTAAATCAACGCCTACAACACACATATGGCCCTTAGCGAAGCACTTCAGGATTTGAAATGAACTTGCATTGTGGAGGCTGTTGGTTCAAGTCTTAGCAGATGCCCCCTTTAGGAAAGGTACTAAATTCAATTTGTTATGCTACATATCCATTCATATTCACTGTTTTTTTTTTATAGCAAATTCTTTGGTCCAAAACGATACAGAGCTTCAAAAATGGGCAAAATTGTAAAACATCAGTTGAGCAATTAAATAATTATCTGCAATCAGGATATGGCCTTACAGCAATAGTAATATTTGCACACAAACAAATTTATACAATCAGGTCCTACAGTAATTCAACTACTTAACGGGCATGTTAATAAAAAACAAACAAAGAAACACATATAAATGCAGAAAGAGTCACCCTTTAGTGACACCCAACTGGGCAAATTGCCATTTTATTTGTTATTTTGCATACTGAATTCCAAATTACCTTCATAGTGCTTTATGTCACAAAAACATACAGCAAAATGTGTTCCAAGCAATGTGCACACGTAGAAGGGCAGATGTTCAACATTCTACAAGATTCCGTAATTTTAAGAACTAATTAAAAATTTAAATGGCAGTACAAATGATTTAATACAGCCTACTGCAGTTAATGCTGTTAACTCATGACAGCAACCAAATGAGAATTTCTTTATATTTTGGTACAGCACCAATATGTCTGAAACACAGTGCCTACTCTGCTGTCTCCTTACCTGCAGCAGCTCAGCTCACCTTTAGGAAATAGAGTCTTAAAGGTACTTTAGCAGTACGAGATCTTTGAAGAGGAGGGAGAACATAGAACATAGAACATAGAACATTTTCAGAAAAGAATTTCGAACTGCTTTACCAAAAAACAAAAATGAATGGAAAATAGGCATGGGCCATATCTATAAACAAACAAACAAACAAACAAATCAGTTTTCATGGATAAATGATCCTAACCTTGGTACTAAAGATATTCAAAAACTCTTGCTCATGGAGTATTCAGCATAACATACTGTATCAACAATTAATCTATGTTACAATAGGAATTCTCTTATAACAGACATTTAAAGAGAAGTCATGGATATTATTTTCAGCCTATACAAAGGTATTCAACATGTCTATTTTAGGACAAGCTTTTTGTGAGCTCAGCATAATTCACACCTAAAAATTAGAAAGAAAAGCCTAACACAATCTTAACACCTATTTTCTGGCAATATGGTTAGTGAAAAATGTTTGTGATTGTCACCAATCTGTTTAACGGTTATTGTTGTAATTATAATTCCAGACTGATAATAATGGTGTTTTAACACTTACTTGTGCAATACATAAATAGTTTGCTATTGCAGTTTTGTAATATTAGTGGAAACTTATATACCCTATTGACCTCAAAGATAACTAAAATAATTGATCATGCTGCTGATTAGGACAATTCAATATATTTCCATACATAAATGATTCCCTTTTGGAATAGATTAGTTTGAATACAATCATACAGTGGTGAGTTAAGCATGTTTCATTGCCAATGTATTTCTACATCACCATAGAAATAATGTACAACAGCCACAGTATAATTAGTAACGGGTTAAATAGTATGGATTTGATTATAACAATATAATCACTGACAAATTCAATTCATAATCTACAGGTAAAACATTATTATAATATAGAACTCTTAAAGAAAATCCCAGTGAAATCTCACTGGCAGTATGCTTAGTGTTTAGAGAATTTACAGAGAATCATATCAATAGAAAAGATTTGCGTGTCTCACAACACAATGCTAAAGCTAAACACTTAGTATGCCTACTTTCTTTTTCATTTGCTGTAAAACTTCACATATATATTAAAGAAAAATTCATATTACTCTTTGCACCTTTCAAACATTTTAATTTTCATACAGGAAACAAATTAACCCTGGTGTTATTCACATTAGTGTAGAGGTGAAAGTGAGGATATTAAAAGCAAGATAATTCTAGGGAAAAAAACACACACACACACACACACACATATTTGTAATATCTTTGTGGGGACTCTCCATTCATTTCTATGGGGAAAACTCTAATCCCAAACTGACAACCTTAACCCCTACCTGGCCCTAACCTTAACCATAAGTAACCAAACAAAATACGAAACTTTTGGCATTTTTACTTTTTTGATTGCATTCACAGATCTTTCTGGGTACCTGAAAAATGATCCGTACAACATCAAATAAAACAGGTTTTTATTACATTGTGGGGGGCAATGTAATATAAACCTAACACACACACACACACACACACACACACACACAGACTGCTATGCAGTCACAGTAAATGATGTTTAAATAGTATCCATGTTGATGGCAAACTATGGCATTATGTCTGTTAAAGTGCGTCAGCTTAGCCGTTTCAGAACCTCTTCTAACTTCACCCCAGTGAAGCGTCCAATACATACATGACTCGACCACTACCCCACCTTGTTTGGCTAATCAATACCCCATGGAGTTAACAAATCAAGTTAATTAATTAACTGAGCTGGTGGAGAAATTTAATGAATACATTTAATGGCTGAGGTACCCCTTACGAAAGGTTTGGGAACCAAAGTGGAGTTCATCTAGCTGTCCAAAGATATCAGTAACTTTTTGGAGAACAGCCAAAATTCTTGTTTATTTTTTCTTGTATTACTGTTAATTTACATTTTAACATGTTATAATGTCCTTTCGTCTTTTTTTCTGAGCAAATTTACACTTACTACTAAGATAAACAGCTATAAACATTTTCTTTGACTTCCTAAGACTTTTGGACAGTATTTTGTGCATATACAACCCCAGTCAAAAAGTTTGGACACACCAACCCATGGAAAGGATGTTTGTACTATTCTCTACATATCAGAATAAAGACATGAAAAATAAATAACATATTTGTAATTAAGTATTGACCAAAAAAGTATTTTAAAAATTGTTGAGGGGGGGCAGCTCTGTGGGATGGGACTCAGAAGGTTGCCAGTTCAAATCGCTGAGTCGGCAGAGTGATCCCACCATTGGGCCCTTGAGCAAGGCCCTTAACCCCAATTACTCCAGGGCCTGGCAGACCCTACTGTCTCCTCTACACCAGCTTCATGAGGTGGCCTCCTGGGATGCTTTTCCAGCTGTACGGAAGGAGGTCCCACATACATACTGAGGTCTCAATGGCTACTTTTCCTTCACTCTCTGGTCAAACTTGTCCACAAGCATTTGTACTGCTTAGGCCAGGTAGGCGGGTCATGTGAGGTAACACCCTACCACTCCCCTTTATTTACATACATGCATACATTATATGTTTGTATTTGGGGTGTAATGGTTCGGTATGTGTCAAGGCTATTGGACCACAGTAATGGTACAGTTTCCGTATCTTTATATTTAAGAAGAAAATAAAAACACATCACCCTTTCATTAAACAATGAACTCTTTATATTTCCATATAACAACTTTCCATTCAGAAAATTGCGGCATGACTAACTAGGCCTAGTTTGTGTATCTAATGTATAAAAACTAGGAGAGAAAAACACTGAAATTAAAGGTGTCTCTTCTGGCCTAAGGCCTAAGACATAACAGACCCAATATGCCTCCCCTCCTGGGCCTACTAATGTCCAATTTTACTTCCACACTTGACTTACATAGCCTGTAGTTGAGTTGTCTATACCATTTAGTATGAACAGTGTACCTAGTATGAACAGTGTACCTAGTATGTACTGTACCTGTACATTTGGAATGCCAAATCTTATCTATGAATAATTTACGCCGTCTGCTGTTGTATATTGAGATTTAAATTCTAGACCTCGAAAATAAGACAAACCCAGTTTTGTGGAAAAAACACCGTCTTATATTCATCCTATGATATGTATAGGAAATTGACAAGCATATCATAATACTACGGTTCATGCGTATTGAACCATCGGAAGCGTACCGAACGATTTGAATAATAATATACTGTGTACCGTTACACCCCTAATACGTATGTTATGTCGATGGCAGGTACCAACACTGCACTGTTTAACATATCAGCCCATCCACCAAATATACCAATTCCACCCACCAGGTTGGTGGCTAACATTCGCCTCCTTTCAAAACAAGAATTTAGCAAGCCTAGACAGCTAACAATTAAAGACGTCTTTAGGAGAATTTGCTAATTCATCAGAGTCTTAGTACTTGATAAATATGTGAGAAGATAGCAGAGGCTCACAGTCTGGACCTACAGTCATAGCAACAGCACAGGGGGCAACTTATAGCAGATCTGATACATTATTTAAAGAATATCATATTTATGTGATACAAATCTGTTACATTTTGATGACAACGAATGTTGCAGTGCCCTATAGCAGTTTTCTCAAACACATGAAAAAGGCAAGTGTTTTCTGGAGAAGTAAGTTTCACCTTCACCAAAGAATGATAATACATAATTAAATTTACTCCCTGAACACCAGAAACACTTAGCTGACCACAGCACATTTAACCCTCTTTCAGAGCCCTTACATCTTGGCAGGAGAAATCATTCTGTCACATTCAAGGCATTTCAAAGATTAAAAAGAACCTCTCACTTTTCAACATTCCTAAAAGCATCCTTTTTGTAAAATGTGATTAGGACCTGGCAGTGTCAGACACAAGAACATTCATGAAGCCCAAATCTAAATGAATTCTGCTGTCCAGGAGCCTCTCATCATCAGCAATATTTGTTACATAGATCCTGGATTTGATTCTTCTAAAAACAGAAATTTTGCATGTTTTAATTAGACCTTTCCCAAAACCAGTCTTCATTAAAACATACTCTTTCATACTCTTGTTTCTTTCAGAGTATGTTTTGAGCTGTTGATTATGAAAGACATATATTAACCATAATACTCAAAAATTCTGAATCTAATGAATCGCTCTCAGCAGAAAAGATTAAAGACTATTATTTTAACATTGGAGTAAAAAAAAAAAGTTACCATGTGACATTTCACTTGTGTTTGATCAGCGTTCAGCCTTTTCTCTGTTCAGCCTTTTTCTTTTCTTGTGAACTGTCAGAAAATGTAACAAAGCTACATAGCCAGTGGTTCAAAAGCTACATCAGAGAATGTTCTAGACAAGTCACATGGTAAGCTCAGTGACACCCATAATTCATTGGTTTCATTTAGTCATTTACTTTTTAAAGCGGATCCTTCCATCCAAGGCCTTTATTGCATATACAGAGCTTTTTACACATTCGTTGTCCGTTCAGCTATCCTGGGTTTTTTTTTTTTTAAAAGTAATTCTCTAAAAATGCCAAGAGTGAAGTGCACTTAGTAACTACACTGTTGGTACCCTAAACACAATGCTTAATCACAGTAAAAGCAAATCAATGAAGACACGCAACTTAGGTGAACTGGCCACGGTGTGTGCCTCGCGATTGACTGGCATCCCATCCACGGTGTCCCCTGCACTGTGACCTGTGTTTCCTGGAATTGGCTCCAGGGTTACCACAATCCTGTACTAGATAATTGCTTACAGAAAATAATGGATGGATGGATGGATGGATGCAGGGATGGAAGGTAACAGCATTGTTTTCAATGCCCAGTCCTTTTTTTGTTTAAAATCTCTATTTGCAAAACTCAAAAACAATCTGCACATATAGGCAGAATCCGTGTTAAGAACATACGACTTATGGACAACTCGCACTTACAAATGGACTGCCATAAAGCCTATTAAATTCAAATTTTGGCTTAACTACAATGGTTCGTAATGAGAAATGCACGCAAAACTGACGTCCATGAAAACGTTGTGTGGCTTCAGTGCTTTGTCGCCTCGAGCTACAGTACAATATCGTACAGTATGTAGATACGTTTATTATTACTGTATAAATATTATGATTATGTAACACATTATTATTTTTCTGACTTACCTACAAATTCAACTCAAAGACAGAAGTTACCAAAATGTACCTTATAACCTTATTTACTTCTTCATTTCTTGGTATATGGGCAGTATAGGGTTGTATAAGGCGGTATAGGGTGGTATATGAGCGGTATAGGGTGGTATAAGGCGGTATATGGGCGGTATAGCTGAAGCTGCTGATATGCTCTGTATGCCATCATAATTGGACACACATGTTGCCCAATTCACAGCAGACATTCTAGTTGACATGTTCCCTCAATGACTGTGCTGCTTCCAGACCCCATCACTCATTTAACTGCCATCCGTCTCTTGTGTACTTAAAAGAACCACCTCTGATTACTTATTGTGTTTTTGGTCTCCAGATATAGCATTTCGGGACAATCAATGTTTTATTGAACAGTCTAATCATGGTCTTTGAGTTAAAAAAAGAGGGGACATATGGCTGAAGTGAAATTTGGCAATAACTAGGTATTGTGTATTACTATCACTGGTAAGAAAAATTTGTCATAAATTGCAACAGAACTGTCTTCTTGTGCTCTGGGCTTATATCATTTGATTTTATGCATTTTTCATGTCATGGAAATGCTTAGTGTCAAAGGTCAATCCTCAGACATTAGTCTATGACAGGGCTTCTACCCTTCGCAAACATCGAGGGTCAGGAAACAACTGCCATAACTCCTTAAGTCACACAAAATAAAACAAAATTAAACACATAAACTCACGGTTGATGCTAGTAAATGTGAAAACATAAATAATATAGCAACTGACGAAACATATTTAATTGGTATATACAACTGGTACATGATTTCCTTCTTTGGTGTATAACATAAAAAAACAGCCCAAGGTGGGCCATATGCTTACACAGCATAGTGCTACTCAAGTTAATACAAGATTTTGCCTTTGATCAAAAAAGAGAAAAAAATGAAAGTCAAGCAAAAAAGATCAAACTGCCCAGAACGCAGCTCTGAATAGCCAGTGTGGTGCCATCGTTTCTGCTTTGCATGCAGTGATACGACCAACGCAAGACAATGCGTATTCACACTATCCACTACATTGAAAAGTATAATGCATAAAATTAATTTAATGCTCCGGCAAGACTATAAAGCTCAAACAAGTGGAGAAATATCATTAAACCATTGAAATGTAATATAATTTGTATAAACAAAC